>NW_026291009.1:0-261566 GCF_023373465.1 Oncorhynchus keta | reverse complement strand
TATGTAATATAATTAGTATGGCCTATGTAATATAATTAGTAAATTAGTATGACCTATGTAATATAATTAGTATGACCTATGTAATATAATTAGTATGACCTATGTAATATAATTATGTATGACCTATGTAATACAATTAGTATGGCCTATGTAATATAATTAGTATGACCTATGTAATATAATGACCTATGTAATATAATTAGTATGACCTTAATATAATTAGTATGGCCTATGTAATATAATTAGTATGACCTATGTAATATAATTAGTATGACCTATGTAATATAATTAGTATGACCTATGTAATATAATTAGTATGACCTATGTAATACAATTAGTATGACCTATGTAATATAATTAGTATGGCCTATGTAATATAATTAGTATGACCTATGTAATATAATTAGTATGACCTATGTAATATAATTAGTATGGCCTATGTAATACAATTAGTATGACCTATGTAATATAATTAGTATGACCTATGTAATATAATTAGTATGGCCTATGTAATATAATTAGTATGGCCTATGTAATATAATTAGTATGGCCTAAGATAAGGTAAGGTGTGGTAGGTTGGTAACAGTGATCATGGTTTGTCCCAGGGGTTCCTCACTAAGATCTGGTGGGGGGCGATGACTACAGACACATCCATCTCCAAACTGGTGCTGTCTTTCTTCTGTCCCCCTCTCATCTGGACCAACCTCATCAAGTTCAGGTCACCACAGAAATATAGCTTCATATTGTCAATGTTGTCACAGTCATTTCATCAGCACGGTAGGAACCGTAAGAACGTATGTCTGTTGTTGAAGCACAGAGTTGTGGGTACTCGTTTCAGTGTCTGCATCTAAGTGCTAGAGTGCTTGGGTCAATATGTTCACTGTGTGTGTGTGTGTATGTGTGTGTGTGTGTGTGTGTGTGTGCATCGTGTGTGTGTGTGTGTGTGTGTGTGCCCTGTCCTCGTATGTGTGTGTGTGTGTGTGTGTGTGTGTGTGTGTGTGTGTGTGTGTGTGTGTGTGTGTGTGTGTGTGTGTGTGTGTGTGTGTGTGTGTGTGTGTGTGTGTGTGTGTGTGTGTGTGTGTGTGTGTGTGTGTGTGTGTGACTGTAAATGTGTGTGTGTGTGTGTGTGTGTGTGTGTGTGTGTGCGTATGTGTGTGTGTGTGTGTGTGCGTGCGTGTGTGTGCGTGCGTGACATGAGTGCGTGTGTGTGCATCGGCCCTGTCCTAGTGTGTGTAGTCATGTTGTCTCTATGTTTGTAATGATGCAGTGATGAGGAACTAGACAGTCGTGGTGGAGGAGAGGAGCAGTATGTGGAACTTGACAGTCTGGACACAGAAAAGGCCCTGCTACTAACAGACAATGACCCTTTGTGAGTTATAAAACCATTTCTTCTACTATATCTGCTGTTTATAAAGGGACATCAAGTGTCGTCAACTTTGTTCTAAGTGCAGAAAGAATCTGATTGGTTTAGAGCAGAACAAATCCGATTGGTTTCTAGAAGGTTTAACAGATGCACAACCTTTGAAAACATGGCAGAGGTTTGAACTGAGAATATTTAAAATAAAATGGGGATGGACAGTTATGGTAGCCTAGTGGTTAGAGCGTTGTGCCAGTAACCGAGCTGACAAGGTAAAAATCTGTCATTCTGCCCCTGAACAAGGCAGTTAACCCACTGTTCCCCTGAGCAAGGCAGTTAACCCACTGTTCCCCTGAGCAAGGCAGTTAACCCACTGTTCCCCTGAGCAAGGCAGTTAACCCACTGTTCCCCTGAGCAAGGCAGTTAACCCACTGTTCCCCTGAGCAAGGCAGTTAACCCACTGTTCCCCTGAGCAAGGCAGTTAACCCACTGTTCCCCTGAGCAAGGCAGTTAACCCACTGTTCCCCTGAGCAAGGCAGTTAACCCACTGTTCCCCTGAGCAAGGCAGTTAACCCACTGTTCCCCTGAGCAAGGCAGTTAACCCACTGTTCCCCTGAGCAAGGCAGTTAACCCACTGTTCCCCTGAGCAAGGCAGTTAACCCACTGTTCCCTGGGCACCGAAGACGTGGATGTTGATTAAGGCAGCCCCCCCGCACATCTGATTCAGAGGGGAGGGGTTAAATGCGGAAGACACATTTCAGTTGAATGCATTCAGTTGTACAACTGAGTAGGTATCCCCCTTTCCCTTAATGCAGCCCTGGGGGTAGCTGTCACATGGGATGACGCCGGAGAGACCAAGCAAGTACGGGGAGTCAAACGTTTAATATGAAACGAGACAGGAACAGGAACAGCAAATGAGTAACACAAACAAAAACAATGAAAGCAGCAGCAGGTAACAGAGCTGGGGAACTGACAAATATAGAGGAGGAAATAAACAGGTGATGAGTGAGTCCAGGTGAACAGAGCAGGGAACTGACACATATAGAGGAGGAAATAAACAGGTGAACAGAGCAGGGAACTGACAAATATAGAGGAGGAAATAAACAGGTGATGAATGAGTCCAGGTGATCAGAGCAGGGAACTGACAAATATAGAGGAGGAAATAAACAGGTGATGAATGAGTCCAGGTGAACAGAGCAGGGAACTGACAAATATAGAGGAGGAAAAACAGGTAAACAGGTGAACAGAGCAGGGAACTGACAAATATAGAGGAGGAAATAAACAGGTGATGAATGAGTCCAGGTGATCAGAGCAGGGAACTGACAAATATAGAGGAGGAAATAAACAGGTGATGAATGAGTCCAGGTGAACAGAGCAGGAACTGACAAATATAGAGGAGGAAATAAACAGGTGATGAATGAGTCCAGGTGAACAGAGCAGGGAACTGACACATATAGAGGAGGAAATAAACAGGTGATGAGTGAGTCCAGGTGAACAGAGCAGGGAACTGACAAATATAGAGGAGGAAATAAACAGGTGAACAGAGAGCAGGAACTGACAAATATAGAGGAGGAAATAAACAGGTGATGAATGAGTCCAGGTGAACAGAGCAGGGAACTGACAAATATAGAGGAGGAAATAAACAGGTGATGAATGAGTCCAGGTGAACAGAGCAGGGAACTGACACATATAGAGGAGGAAATAAACAGGTGAACAGAGCAGGGAACTGACAAATATAGAGGAGGAAATAAACAGGTGAACAGAGCAGGGAACTGACACATATAGAGGAGGAAATAAACAGGTGATGAGTGAGTCCAGGTGAACAGAGCAGGGAACTGACACATATAGAGGAGGAAATAAACAGGTGATGAATGAGTCCAGGTGAACAGAGCAGGGAACTGACACATATAGAGGAGGAAATAAACAGGTGATGAATGAGTCCAGGTGAACAGAGCAGGGAACTGACAAATATAGAGGAGGAAATAAACAGGTGATGAGTGAGTCCAGGTGAACAGAGCAGGGAACTGACAAATATAGAGGAGGAAATAAACAGGTGATGAATGAGTCCAGGTGAACAGAGCAGGGAACTGACAAATATAGAGGAGGAAATAAACAGGTGAACAGAGTCAGGGAACTGACAAATATAGAGGAGGAAATAAACAGGTGATGAGTGAGTCCAGGTGAACAGAGCAGGGAACTGACACATATAGAGGAGGAAATAAACAGGTGATGAGTGAGTCCAGGTGAACAGAGCAGGGAACTGACAAATATAGAGGAGGAAATAAACAGGTGAACAGAGCAGGGAACTGACAAATATAGAGGAGGAAATAAACAGGTGATGAGTGAGTCAGGTGAACAGAGCAGGGAACTGACACATATAGAGAGAGGAAATAAACAGGTGATGAGAGTCCAGGTGAACAGAGGAGGGGTAAACAGAGCAGGAACTGACACATGTAGAGGAGGAAATAAACAGGTGATGAAGTCAGGTGAACAGAGCAGGGAACTGACAAATGTAGAGGAGGAAATAAACAGGTGATCAGAGCAGGGAACTGACAAATATAGAGGAGGAAATAAACAGGTGAACAGAGCAGGAACTGACAAATATAGAGGAGGAAATAAACAGGTGATGAGTGAGTCAGGTGAACAGAGCAGGGAACTGACAAATATAGAGGAGGAAATAAACAGGTGAACAGAGCAGGGAACTGACACATGTAGGAGAGGAAATAAACAGGTGATGAATGAGTCCAGGTGAACAGAGCAGGAACTGACACATATAGAGGAGGAAATAAACAGGTGAACAGAGCAGGGAACTGACACATATAGAGGAGGAAATAAACAGGTGATGAGTGAGTCCAGGTGATCAGAGCAGGGAACTGACACATATAGAGGAGGAAATAAACAGGTGATGAGTGAGTCCAGGTGGGTCCAATATCACTGGGGGGGGGGCAGACGTGACAGTAGCAACGTAAAATGTTAAGCTAAACAGAGCTATTTGCCCAGCAAAATAGCTATCTTTTAGTAATGTTGAAACATAGAATAGAGCTAGCTAGCTTGGTCTCAAATATACCAGTAAATCAGCTCCCACGTTCTTTATCAAAACATTTAGTTTTATAAGCCATATAAACTTAACCATTGGAATGGACAGTTCTGTTTCCCTGTGGGCAGAAACGTAAAATGTTAAATTATATGTAGTTTAGCTGAGCAGGGTACTACTTCCTACTAAGGTTGGATTATATCATCGATTTAGCTAGCAAGCTTGGTCAAACATCTGCCAGTAGGTCAGTTAACATTTTGTTTTATTAAAGGTTTAGTTGAATAAGCTATATAAACAATTGTTCTGCCCTAAACCAATCAGATGATTTATGCCCTTAGAACAAAGTTGACGACACTTCATGTCACCCTGCCTTTTAGCAGCCTTGTGAGCCAGTCTGGTAATACGAGGCTAGAATCTTTGTGGACTGTTGAAGAATACTGTATATAAAAAAATCCCAATTTTCAATGTGTTGTATGGTGTTCCAGAGACTCGGGGGGTCCTCCTGGTGGCGTGGAGGGCCAGAGCAGCGCCGCCGTGTGGTGGCGTTTCCTGCTGCGTCGTTGGCGTCGCTTCTGGAGTGCCCCGGTCACTGTGTTCCTAGGCAACGTCATCATGTACTTTGCCTTCCTCATCCTGTTCACCTACGTGCTCCTGCTGGACTTTCGTCCTCCGCCCCCCGCGGGCCCTGGGGCCCCTGAGATCATGCTCTACTTCTGGGTCTTCACCCTGGTGCTGGAGGAGCTGAGACAGGTATGTTGACGTCACGGGCTGGATCTGAACTCTGGTCTCCCACGAGAGAAACCAACGTCTTAATTGTTAGACCGAGAGGAAATATCCTTGTAGGCCTGAGGGAGACACTGGCAGAGCTGATGCCTGAGGGAGACACTGGCAGAGCTGAGGCCTGAGGGAGACACTGGCAGAGCTGAGGCCTGAGGGAGACACTGGCAGAGCTGAGGCCTGAGGGAGACACTGGCAGAGCTGAGGCCTGAGGGAGACACTGGCAGAGCTGAGGCCTGAGGGAGACACTGGCAGAGCTGAG
The DNA here is from genome assembly GCF_023373465.1 of Oncorhynchus keta. Classification (NCBI taxonomy): domain Eukaryota; kingdom Metazoa; phylum Chordata; class Actinopteri; order Salmoniformes; family Salmonidae; genus Oncorhynchus; species Oncorhynchus keta. The sequence goes on along the minus strand of NW_026291009.1, from coordinate 256,136 downwards.
GCCTGAGGGTGACACTGGCAGAGCTGAGGCCTGAGGGAGACACTGGCAGAGCTGAGGCCTGAGGGAGACACTGGCAGAGCTGAGGCCTGAGGGTGACACTGGCAGAGCTGAGGCCTGAGGGTGACACTGGCAGAGCTGATTGCCTGAGGGTGACACTGGCAGAGCTGAGGCCTGAGGGTGACACTGGCAGAGCTGAGGCCTGAGGGAGACACTGGCAGAGCTGAGGCCTGAGGGTGACACTGGCAGAGCTGAGGCCTGAAGACACTGGCAGAGCTGAGGCCTGAGGGAGACACTGGCAGAGCTGAGGCCTGAGGGTGACACTGGCAGAGCTGAGGCCTGAGGGTGACACTGGCAGAGCTGAGGCCTGAGGGTGACACTGGCAGAGCTGAGGCCTGAGGGTGACACTGGCAGAGCTGAGGCCTGAGGGAGACACTGGCAGAGCTGAGGCCTGAGGGAGACACTGGCAGAGCTGAGGCCTGAGGGAGACACTGGCAGAGCTGAGGCCTGAGGGTGACACTGGCAGAGCTGAGGCCTGAGGGTGACACTGGCAGAGCTGAGGCCTGAGGGTGACACTGGCAGAGCTGAGGCCTGAGGGTGACACTGGCAGAGCTGAGGCCTGAGGGAGACACTGGCAGAGCTGAGGCCTGAGGGTGACACTGGCAGAGCTGAGGCCTGAGGGAGACACTGGCAGAGCTGATGCCTGAGGGAGACACTGGCAGAGCTGATGCCTGAGGGAGACACTGGCAGAGCTACCTAGGGAGACCATGAGCCCAACTCATGTCATCATCATTGACATCACTTCCCATGGGGTTTTGAGCTGTCAACTAACGTGAATTCAATGTGAAAATAAAATGACAACATCACCATGTCATTGGATTTAGGTTATTTATTTTGAAATGACGTGGCAACAACGTTGATTCATTTTACTAGGGGCCCCCGAGTGGCGCAGTGGTCTAAGAACACTGCATCTCAGTGCATTGTCACTACAGACCCTGGTTCAGTGGTCCTAGGCACTGCATCTCAGTGCAAGAGGTGTCACTACAGACCCTGGTTCAGTGGTCTAAGGCACTGCATCTTAGTGCTAGAGGCGTCACTACAGACCCTGGTTCAGTGGTCTAAGGCACTGCATCTCAGTGCAAGAGGTGTCACTACAGACCCTGGCGCAGTGGTCTAAGGCACTGCATCTCAGTGCAAGAGGTGTCACTACAGACCCTGGCGCAGTGGTCTAAGGCACTGCATCTCAGTGCAAGAGGTGTCACTACAGTCCCTGGTTTGAATCCAGGCTGTATCACATCCGGCTGTGATTGGCAGTCCCATAGGGTGGCGCACAATTGTCCCAGCGTCGTCTGGGTTAGGGTTTGGCCCGGGGGTAGGACGTCATTGTAAATAATAATTTGTTCTTAACTGACTTGTCCAGTTAAATAAAGGTTCCATAACACAATATCTGTGTCTGAAATGGCACCTTATTCCCTCCATACTGAACTACTTTCAACAAGGGCCCTGTTCAAAACACTACGTTTATTACAATTTATTTTACCTTTATTTTACTAGGCAAGTCAGTTAAGAACAAATTCTTATTTTCAACCCTAGGAACCTTCCGGTTACTAGTCCAACGCTCTAACCACTAGGCTACCCTGCCGCCCTATTCCGTAGTGGACTAAGGAATGGGGTTCCATTTCAGTGCTTCTCAACTCTGTTCCTCAGGTACTCAGCTGTTGATAAGTTGCATCCGGTGTGCGGCTGGACAGAATATGTGCAGCGTTGAGGACACTCCAGGATTGTTGTTGAGGATACATTTATTTTTAGCCTGGGGGGGAAATTTGACATAAATTACTCAAATAACCTCGAAAATATACATAACTAGAATTATACTGCTAATTGTGATGTTCTAACAGAGTGAACTAACGCTTTATTGACCTGGGTGATGCAGAGTTTCTTCACAGACGAAGACATGAGCATCCTGAAGAAATTCAAGCTGTACGTGGAGGACAACTGGAACAAGTGTGACATGGTGGCCATCTCACTCTTCGTTATCGGTGTGTCCTGCAGGTGAGCAGAGTCCTTCCTCTCTTACATCCAGTTTCCTCTCTTGCAAACAACAAAGTTACATCTATATGCAGATGATACAGTTATATATTAATGTGCTCCTTCTCTGGTTCAGGCTGTTGAAGAGCTCCACACTGCTTTTCAGTCACTGCAGGCCTCACTTTATGGTGTCAAACTGGCCTTGAATATACAACAACAAAAACTAGATTCATGACCTTTACCAGAGCTAGAACTCTGCCAGAGAAGGTTGGCATTGTCACATCTGGTGGCTTAGCCATTGAAAAAGTATCATCCTACAAATACCTAGATATTTGGTTGGATGACAAGTTGTCCTTTAAAGTTCATGTGGATAATCTTGTGACAAAGCTTAAATTGAAATGGGGTTTTTCTTTTCGTAATAAGGCTTCCCGCTTATGGCTAGAAAGACGCTTGTTCAGGCCACTTTTCTCTCTGTAATTGATTATGGTGACTTGTTGTATTTGCATACAGCCTCCTCTGTCCTACAGAGACTGGACTCTGTTTATCATGCAGCCTCCTCTGTCTTACAGAGACTGGACTCTGTTTATCATACAGCCTCCTCTGTCTTACAGAGACTGGACTCTGTTTATCATACAGCCTCCTCTGTCTTACAGAGACTGGACTCTGTTTATCATGCAGCCTCCTCTGTCCTACAGAGACTGGACTCTGTTTATCATGCAGCCTCCTCTGTCTTACAGAGACCGGACTCTGTTTATCATGCAGCCTCCTCTGTCCTACAGAGACTGGACTCTGTTTATCATGCAGCCTCCTCTGTCTTACAGAGACCGGACTCTGTTTATCATACAGCCTCCTCTGTCCTACAGAGACTGGACTCTGTTTATCATGCAGCCTCCTCTGTCCTACAGAGACTGGACTCTGTTTATCATACAGCCTCCTCTGTCCTACAGAGACTGGACTCTGTTTATCATACAGCCTCCTCTGTCTTACAGAGACTGGACTCTGTTTATCATGCAGCCTCCTCTGTCCTACAGAGACTGGACTCTGTTTATCATGCAGCCTCCTCTGTCTTACAGAGACTGGACTCTGTTTATCATACAGCCTCCTCTGTCTTACAGAGACTGGACTCTGTTTATCATACAGCCTCCTCTGTCCTACAGAGACTGGACTCTGTTTATCATACAGCCTCCTCTGTCTTACAGAGACTGGACTCTGTTTATCATGCAGCCTCTTCTGTCTTACAGAGACTGGACTCTGTTTATCATGCAGCCTCCTCTGTCTTACAGAGACTGGACTCTGTTTATCATGCAGCCTCCTCTGTCCTACAGAGACTGGACTCTGTTTATCATACAGCCTCCTCTGTCTTACAGAGACTGGACTCTGTTTATCATACAGCCTCCTCTGTCCTACAGAGACTGGACTCTGTTTATCATGCAGCCTCCTCTGTCTTACAGAGACTGGACTCTGTTTATCATGCAGCCTCTTCTGTCTTACAGAGACTGGACTCTGTTTATCATGCAGCCTCTTCTGTCCTACAGAGACTGGACTCTGTTTATCATGCAGCCTCCTCTGTCTTACAGAGACTGGACTCTGTTTATCATGCATCCTCCTCTGTCTTACAGAGACTGGACTCTGTTTATCATGCTTAGCTGGACTCATGCTCTGTCTTACAGAGACTGGACTCTGTTTATCATGCAGCCTCTTCTGTCTTACAGAGACTGGACTCTGTTTATCATGCAGCCTCCTCTGTCTTACAGAGACTGGACTCTGTTTATCATGCAGCCTCCTCTGTCTTACAGAGACTGGACTCTGTTTATCATGCAGCCTCCTCTGTCTTACAGAGACTGGACTCTGTTTATCATGCAGCCTCCTCTGTCTTACAGAGACTCTGTTTATCATGCAGCCTCCTCTGTCTTACAGAGACTCTGTTTATCATGCAGCCTCCTCTGTCTTACAGAGACTGGACTCTGTTTATCATGCAGCCTCCTCTGTCTTACTGAGACTGGACTCTGTTTATCATGCAGCCTCCTCTGTCTTACAGAGACTGGACTCTGTTTATCATGCATCCTTGCGCTCTATTGCAAATACCAAGTCACTCACCCACCATTGCACATTGTACCAAATGGTTCAGTAGGTTGGACCTCACTTTATATGCACAGAAATATACATTTGTATGTGTTCATCTACAAAGCCCTTTTGGGTAAACTCCCTCTTTACCTCTGTAGTCTGGTCTCCTTCACCACCAGCAGTTACCATACCCGGTCTGTTAGGAGGTTGCTACTTAAAGTCCCCAGGACATTCACAGTATTAGACAAGATTTACTGTGTGAAGTGACATTGGTTGTGACATTAACTCCGTACAGCTGGGGTATTCAAATCTGACCCTACGAGGTCCGGGGACTACTGCTGCTTTGGTATTCTACCTGATAATTCATTGTATCCACCTGGTGTCCCAGGTCTTAATCAGTTCCTGATTAGGGGGAGGAGATTTTTAAACAATGTACAAAAATCTGTGGAACTGGCTTCGAGGTCCAGATTTGAATTTAAGGGCCATAGTTGAATACAGGTCTAATATAGGATGTAATTCTGACAGGATGATGAAAGACACGTATGAGGCGGGACGAACGGTTCTGGCGCTGGACTTCATGGTGTTCACACTGCGTCTCATCCACATCTTCGCCATCCACAAGCAGCTGGGGCCCAAGATCATCATTGTGGAGAGGATGGTAATGTAGAGAACTGTTTAAAAGACAAACATGTATGACAAATGTACCAGGTTTATGACCCATAAATACAACGTAGCCCCACTAAAACACATTTTGATGTATTTGTGTATCAGGGTTGAGGTCAGTTCCATTTCAATTATAGTCAATTCAGAAAGTAAACCAAAAATGTTTTTTTAAACAAACATTTGTCATTGATTATTATTATTTTCCATTGTATTTGTAATTCCAGTGTACTTCCTGAATTGACTGTAATTGACCCCAACCCTGTTGTGTATAAATGGAATTGTGGTTCCAAGCGTACTTTATAACCTGGTACATTTGTAGTGTCAGAGGAGGATTACAGGTGATGTTTGTACTCTGTTCTTCCTGACAGATGAAGGATGTGTTCTTCTTCCTGTTCTTCCTGAGTGTGTGGCTCATAGCGTACGGCGTGGCTACTCAGGCCCTTCTCCACCCCAACGACCCGCGCCTAGACTGGGTGTTTCGCAGGGTCCTGTATCGACCCTACCTGCACATCTTTGGCCAGATCCCATTGGAGGAGATTGACGGTGAGATAGAATGTTTTCTGTTTTTCTAGCAATGCCTCTGCTCTGTTATAGTCATGTACATGTAGTTCACATGTAGTTCACATGTAGGTCAGTTTACATGTAGTTTACATGTAGTTCACATGTAGGTCAGTTTACATGTAGTTTACATGTAGTTCACATGTAGGTCAGTTTACATGTAGTTTACATGTAGTTCACATGTAGGTCAGTTTACATGTAGTTCACATGTAGTTCAGTTTACATGTAGTTCACATGTAGGTCAGTTTACATGTAGTTTACATGTAGGTCAGTTTACATGTAGTTCACATGTTGTTCAGTTTACATGTAGTTCACATGTAGGTCAGTTTACATGTAGTTTACATGTTGTTCAGTTTACATGTAGTTCACATGTAGGTCAGTTTACATGTAGTTTACATGTTGTTCAGTTTACATGTAGTTCACATGTTGGTCAGTTTACATGTAGTTCACATGTAGGTCAGTTTACATGTAGTTCACATGTAGGTCAGTTCACATGTAGTTTACATGTTGTTCAGTTCACATGTAGTTCACATGTAGGTCAGTTTACATGTAGTTCACATGTAGGTCAGTTTACATGTAGTTCACATGTTGTTCAGTTTACATGTAGTTCACATGTAGGTCAGTTTACATGTAGTTCACATGTAGGTCAGTTTACATGTAGTTCACACCCTGGCATTACAGTTTACATGTAGTTCACATGTAGGTCAGTTTACATGTAGTTTACATGTTGTTCAGTTCACATGTAGTTTACATGTCCAGTTCACATGTAGTTTACATGTTGCCAGTTCCCACACCCTAGGTTCACATTTACATCTAGTCAGTTTACATGTTCAGTTTACATGTAGTTTACATGTTGTTCAGTTTACATTAGTTTACATGTAGTTTTACATGTAGTTTACATGCTGTTCAGTTTACATGTAGTTCACATTTAGTTTACATGTAGTTTACATCTAGTTCAGTTTACATTTAGTTTACATGTAGTCAGTTTACATGTAGTTCACATGTAGGTCAGTTTACATGTAGTTTACATGTTGTTCAGTTTACATGTACATCACAGGAGTTGGTACACCTAGTTCCGTTTACAGGCTCATGGTCATGTCTACATGGAATTTCACATCCATCAAACACATGGTTTATATGGGTCCATATTCTCCATTCCAGCCATTATCATGAGCCATTCTCCCCTCAGCAGCCTCCACTGGTAGTTTACATCTATTCCGTAGTTTACATCATCTAGTTCCATTTACATTTAGTTTACATGTACTTCCGTTTACATGTAGTTTACATCTAGTTCCCGTTTACATTTAGTTTACATGTAGTTTACATGTAGTCAGTTTACATGTAGTTCACATGTGGTCAGTTTACATGTAGTCAGTTTACACTTAGTTTACATGTAGTCAGTTTACATGTAGTTTACACTTAGTTTACATGTAGTCAGTTTACATGTAGTTTACATGTGGTCAGTTTACATGGAGAGTCAGTTTACATGTAGTCTGTTTACACTTAGTTTACACTTAGTTTACACTTAGTTTACATGTAGTCAGTTTACATGTAGTTTACACTTAGTTTACATGTAGTCAGTTTACATGTAGTTTACACTTAGTTTACATGTAGTCAGTTTACACTTAGTTTACATGTAGTCAGTTTACATGTAGTTTTCATGTTGTTCAGTTTACATGTAGTTTACACTTAGTTTACATGTGGTCAGTTTACACTTAGTTTACACTTAGTTTACATGTGGTCAGTTTACACTTAGTTTACATGTAGTCAGTTTACATGTAGTTTACACTTAGTTTACATGTAGTCAGTTTACATGTAGTTTTCATGTTGTTCAGTTTCGTTCAGTGGTACATCTTGTTGTCATTCACTACATATCTTGAATTGTTAGTGAATATAAGAGCATTGGTGTAAACACAGTATTTCAGCATGTAGTTTACACTGCTGGGGCACTGCTCAGCGGGTAGTTTTCAGCGGTTCCTCAGTTTCGACCTCAGTGGTACCTCAGGGGGTCATTCACTACATATCTTGAAGCTAGCGACCTAAGGGGGCACCTCAGGGGCGAACTCAGTACCTCAGCTGGCGACCTCAGGGGCCACCTCAGGGGCGACCTCAGCGGGCGACCTCAGGGGCGACCTCAGCGGGCGACCTGCGTCTGTGTTACGCAGTGCATTTTCTTGTTCTTAAAGGCAAATATCTGTGAACAACCGATAGTGAAGAACTATCTAATGTATTCTTCCCAGTGGCACGGATGCCCGAGACCAACTGTACCACGGTGATAGAGGAGATCATCATGGGAACTCTGCCCCCTTGTCCCAACATCTACGCCAACTGGCTGGTCATCCTACTGCTGGTCATCTTCTTACTGGTTACCAACGTTCTGCTGCTCAACCTCCTCATCGCCATGTTCAGGTCAGACTCAACGCACACGCTACTCTGCAGCTCAGTTGGTAGAACATGGGGCTTGACGACTACAGGACAGTGGGTTAAATTCTCGGGAAACCACCCGTATGTAAAATGAAAACATCTACGAAATGGCAAATATGTACAAGGTCAGACTTAACACACACATGTTAGTTACTCAGCCCACAGTCATCACCCAGGAAAGAATAGTTTACTCTGATGAGGGAGACTCCAAAAAACATGTCCCAATTCAGGGCCCAATTCAATGATCATGTGCTGCAAGAACAAATCAAATGTATTTATATAGCCCTTCGTACATCAGCTGATATCTCAAAGTGCTGTACAGAAACCCAGCCTAAAACCCCAAACAGCAAGCAATGCAGAGCTTTTAATGGCTGACAAGAAGAGTCTGGCCTGAACTGTGACTGTCTCACACAACCATCTGATAGGATTATTATTAATAATAATAATGATTAAGGTGGTATATATCACAGACATACACAATTCAACTGTCTCTCTACCTTTTGGATTAATACAGAAAAAAGATCAATACTTACTCACATGTATCTCATTGATAGGTGACAATGGTCTGTTAATTGAATGATTAGAATATTCCACCCTGAAACATATAATTGTATGGAATTGATTAGAATGTATGAAATCATAATCAATAAATGTGTAGTTCTAGTCAGGATTAGGGTAAAACAATATGCCTTTGTGGTATTTTAAACACAGACTGTCTGAGCTTGGTGCCGACCTGACTAGAGATTTGGGAGAGAACGGGGAGTACGTCTCAAGGACAAGGTCACGATCTCTGTCGGCTGGGTAGTGAGACAGACAGTGTGTGCGGAGCAGGACATGTGTGTGTGTATGTTTGTGTGTATGGTTGTGTGTATGTGTGCGTGAGAAGTCAGTATAAAATGAATTGATTTGTATTCTTGACTTCAGCACGTCCCGTGAATAAACCTTTTTGACTATTTTAGCTGGGCTCCGTCTGTTTCATTCGACCAGGATCTTACACATTCTGGTTTACAGACTGAGTAATATAATTACATTGGGTGATGTATCTGGAGAACATAATTCTCCTAACACTCATGCAGTGTGTTCTCCCTGTGATCTTTCCTCCACCTGCGTGCCTACAGCTACACATTCCAGGTGGTGCAGGGCAACACAGACATCTTCTGGAAGTTCCAGAGGTACAACCTGATCGTGGAGTACCACAGCCGGCCCGCCTTGGCCCCGCCCTTCATCATCATCAGTCACTGTTCCCAGCTCCTCCTCAGCCTGGTCAAGAGTCCTGAGCCCAAACTGGAGCAATTAGGTAAGGCCAGAAACATACGTATTTTACATTGCATACATACGGACATGTATAGTTATGTAGGTACATAATTACACACAGGCATTCACACATTCATACACAGTACATGTGTTTGTATACCTTGTCGGTTGCAGCAGCCCTACTGCACATCGTAGTGTGAACATACACAATGCAATTCAGTTTAATATGAAACATAACACACATGGACAGTATAGGTCCTTACACCGTGGTGTTGGTGATAGTATATAGATACTAACAGAGTGGTGTTGATGATAGTATATAGATACTAACAGAGTGGTGTTGGTACTAGTATATAGATACTAACAGAGTGGTGTTGGTACTAGTATATCGATACTAACAGAGTGGTGTTGGTGATAGTATATAGATACTAACAGAGTGGTGTTGGTGATAGTATATAGATACTAACAGAGTGGTGTTGGTGATAGTATATAGATACTAACAGAGTGGTGTTGGTGATAGTATATAGATACTAACAGAGTGGTGTTGGTGATAGTATATAGATACTAACAGAGTGGTGTTGGTGATAGTACATAGATACTAACAGAGTGGTGTTGGTGATAGTATATAGATACTAACAGAGTGGTGTTGGTGTTGTGTGTTCAGAGAGGGAGCTGCCTGCAGGTCTGGACCAGAGGTTGATGACCTGGGAGACAGTACAGAAGGAGAACTATCTGGCCAAACTGGAACGGCAGCATCTGGAGAGCAGTGAGGAGAGACTGAAGAGCACCTCTTCCAAGTAACTCTTTGACAATGCTTTGTTTTGTAAATGGTATAGATCCATTTCCACCACGTTGTGTGTGCTGTATATTTGTAATTCTTATGAACTACCTTTAATATGTTATCATATATGTCTTTGATATTCATTGTGTTTTTCAAATATTTTTCTTTGTGACAAAAGGGTTCAGAGCTTATTGAAGATTGTTGGAGGATTCAAGGAGCAAGAGAAGCGAATGTCATCCATGGAAGCTCAGGTACAAAAATAGAGAGACATTGATTTATTATGCCTGGCATAATGGAACCAATAGAGTAGTCCCAAAAGTGGAAACTCAGACGGACAACACTAGTGATGGTACATGTGTGTGTATTATCAAAGGTGTGTAAAAGGTGTGCCTCTGTCTGTCCCACCCCCAGGTGAAGTACTGTGGGGAGGTGCTGTCCTGGATCGCTGAGTGCTTTTCCCAGAGTACACTCAAGTGTGAGAGAGAGGCCCCCAGAGTTCCATGTGAGTGATGATGCTAATGATGATCATGATGATGCTAGTGATGATACTAGTGATGATGCTAGTGATGATGATCATGATGATCATGATGATGCTAATGATGATGCTAGTGAGAATACTAGTGATGATGATACTAGTGATGATACTAGTGATGATTCTTGTGACGATGATCATGATGATAGTAGTGATGATACCAGTGATGATGCTAGTGATGATGCTAGTGATGATGCTAATGATGATCATGATGGTACTAGTGATGATGATAATGATGATCATGATGATACTAGTGATGATGATAGTGATGATGCTAGTGAGGATACTAGTGATGATGATACTACTGATGATACTAGTGATGATACTAGTGATGAAACTAGTGATGATAGTAGTGATGATGCTAGTGATGATGCTAGTGATGATGATACTAGTGATGATACTAGTGATGATGCTAGTGATGATGATACTACTGATGATACTAGTGATGATACTAGTGATGAAACTAGTGATATATGCCATTTACTAGTGATGATAGTAGTGATGATACTAGTGATGATGCTAGTGATGATGATACTAGTGATGATGCTAGTAATGATACTAGTGATGATGCTAGTGAGAATACTAGGGATGATGCTAGTGATGATGATCATGATAATACTAGTGATGACACTTCTAATGATACTAGAGATGATACTAGTGATGATACTAGTGATGATGCTAGTGATTATGCTAGTGATTATGCTAGTGATGATACTAGTGATGATGCTAGTGATGATGCTAGCGATTATGATCATGATAGTGATGATCCTATTGTTGATGCTATTGATGATGCTAGTGTCGTGTCTTTGGCTATGCCGGATTAATTGCTAAGACATGCTATTCTATAATATAATTTCTCCGTAATTAATATCACCTGATTGAGCTAATCATGTAAATGTAATTAACTAGAGAGTCAGGCACCACAAAATAATATTTATAGAGCTGTTATCTTCCGAATAAACTCTTAAAGATCTAGTAATATTTTTCATCAATAGCAGTCAATATCAATCGTCATCTTACTTCAGTCTCATAATCTGAAAGTTGTAAATTCTTGCTTATCTGCAAGAACCCTGGCTAACAATTTGAATCAGCCATACAAAATTGGGTTTAATTATGTATTTACTAAATACCTAACCAATCACACAGAACTACATATACAAATAATTAATTATAACTGGATAATTATTTGCGTCATAAAGGAAAACGTCCCTAGCGGGTCGGAACAGATATGACAGCTTGTAACACAAAGGAAAAGGGGCTGGGTTGAGTGAAAGAGCGGGAAGACAGGAACAAAGGCGAAACTGTATTTACTATAGCATAGCATCTTATGCATTCTAAATTACCACCCATTTGGAAAAGGAAAATGCAATAAATATTTACTCTGAGCTGTGCTTCAGTAGGTTGGTGGTAGATGGAAGACCTTGTTGCCAAACCGAGTCCTCTGTCCTTTGAAGAATGTCTCTGGTGGTCACTTGGATAAGTTGTAGTAACATTGTTGTGTGGTAGATGGGATACTCTGTCTGTTCCTTCCTAACCTGCGTTTGCAGCTGCGGTCGCTAACTCAACGGCTAGGAGGTATCAATTCTGTTGTGAATAAGAGTTCAAAGTTCATACCATTCTCAACCAAAGCTCATGCTGATGTTGGCTTCGTTCTGTAGTTTTATCTGAACCATTCTGATGTAGGATCGTCATCCTACCTCATTGTAACAGGAAGTTATGTTGTCGTCAAGGCTTTATATAGGAAGGGAGAGGAGGGTGTGTTTGAAAAGTTTTATAGCCCTTGTCCATTCACAGGGGAGGGCCACTGATTGAGCAGCCCTATCTTATGAAAATCCAAATCTCACATTTTAGAAGCTAAAATCACATTTCCTCCCATCATAAATAATTTCATATTCAAACATTTAAATGTTTTAAACTCTGATGTGTAGACTTTCCACTGTAGAGTTTATGTCATCTTATCATTGAGAATGTCTCAGATGACAACCGAACTGACATCATATTCATTAAGTACCCCGCATATGTTCAATTGTTCGGATTACCAGAATATAGTTCATTTCCCCCACATTCTGACGTTCCCAGAATCTCTATGTTAACCAAGTTTTTTTTAAATGCAACCTCAGTTGGTTAGAGAGAGGAAAAAGGGGGGAAGGGGTATTTATGACTGTCATAAACCTAACCCCCAGGCCAACGTCATGACACTAGTGATGATACTAGTGAGGAGGCTAGTGAGGATACTAGTAATGATGCTAGGGATGATACTAGTGAGGATACTAGTAAAATGCTAGTGATGATGATCATGATGATACTAGTGATGGTGCTAATGATGGTACTAGTGATGATGCTAGTGATGATGATACTAGTGATGATGCTAGAGATGCTACTAGTAATGATTCTAGTGATGATACTAGTGATGATACTAGTGATGCCACTAGTGATGATGATAGTGGTGACACTAGTGATGATGATAGTTTTGATACTAGTGATGATACTCGTGGTGATGTAGGGATGCTACTAGTGATGATACTAGTGATGATCATGATCATACTAGAGGTTTTTTACAACAATATACTGTAGATGATAGTGGTGATGTAGGGATGCTACTAGTGATGATACTAGTGATGATGTAGGGATGATACTAGTGATGATAGTGGTGATGTAGGGATGCTACTAGTGATGATACTAGTGATGATGTAGTGATGATAGTGGTGATGTAGGGATGCTACTAGTGATGATGTAGTGATGCCACTAGTGATGATGTAGTTTTGATACTAGTGATGATACTCGTGATGTAGGGATGCTACTAGTGATGATCATGATAATACTAGAGGTTTTTTTACAACAATATACTGTAGATGATAGTGGTGATGTAGGGATGCTACTAGTGATGATACGAGTGATGATACTAGTGATGATAGTGATGATGTAGTGATGATACTAGTGATGATACTCGTGGTGATAGTGGTGATGTAGGGATGATACTAGTGATGATACTAGTGATGATCATGATCATACTAGAGGTTTTTTACAACAATATACCGTAGATGCTAGTGGTTACAATGACTGGTGATAAAGTCAATTCATAGTATAGAAGGTGTGAACTTGTGATTTGTTGCTGTTGTTAACCTAGTGGTTATCAGTGATTTACAGGTATGAAGCATTGTTGACAAAGTGGGTGTGTGTTCTGGGTGGGTTGTACAGAGAGGAACTGTCTGTTTAAAGCAGCATAGTCTAAATGTCAATCTTTCTTATAGCTGTCAAGGCTACTGGTGTCACAGCTGTGAAGGCCGGCGCTTCCAGAGATCCCCCTCAGAATGTGTCAGACAAGGAGGTCGAGCCAGAGAGGACAGAGGCTAAACTAGGTCCCTCAGGATACGGAGCCAACAAGAGGTTTCCTTACATCGACCAATAACATCCACATCAAAAGTAGTGTTTTTGGAATGTGAATCCCAGCCTGGAAATCGAAGCACTAATTTTCTAAATGTTTTTAGTTTTCTAGTTGAGACGTGATTGAATCTGAATCCCAAGTGCCTTATTAAAATGAACAGCCTTGATCCAAATGTGTCTGACTGTGATTTGTGATGTACCCATGTTTCTACTCAAGAGTGCCACCACCAAATACATTAACAAATATCTCAGTACCAATAATAATTTACAAGTGACAAATACAATTTAATTTGGATTTATTGTTAAGACCCTTTGCAACCACTTATTTAAAGGAGACAAAGGAACGGATGCTTTTTTCTTCTCTAGAAAAACCATATATTTTCCCCCAATAATTGTTATTTTTTTTAACATTTATTCATTTATTTTTTTACCCCGTTTTCTCCCCAATTTTGTGGTGTCCAATTGTTTAGTAGCTATTATCTTGTCTCATCGCTACAACTCCCGTATGGGCTCGGGAGAGACGAAGGTTGAAAGTCATGCGTCCTCCGATACACAACCCAACCAAGCCGCACTGCTTCTTAACACAGCGCCATCCAACCCGGAAGCCAGCCGCACCAATGTGTCGGAGGAAACACTGTGCACCTGGCAACCGTATATAGCCATGTTAGTTTCTACTTCCGGTATATATCCATGTTAGTTTCTACTTCCTGTATATAGCCATGTTAGTTTCTACTTCCTGTATATAGCCATGTTAGTTTCTACTTCCTGTATATAGCCATGTTAGTTTCTACTCCCTGTATATAGCCATGTTAGTTTCTACTCCCTGTATATAGCCATGTTAGTTTCTACTTCCTGTATATAGCCATGTTAGTTTCTACTTCCTGTATATAGCCATGTTAGTTTCTACTTCCTGTATATAGCCATGTTAGTTTCTACCCCGTATATAGCCATGTTAGTTTCTACTTCCTGTATATAGCCATGTTAGTTTGTACTCCTGTATATAACCATGTTAGTTTCTACCCCTGTATATAGCCATGTTAGTTTCTACTCCTGTATATAGCCATGTTAGTTTCTACCCCTGTATATAGCCATATTAGTTTCTACCCCTGTATATAACCATGTTAGTTTCTACCCCTGTATATAACCATGTTAGTTTCTACCCCTGTATATAGCCATATTAGTTTCTACTCCCTGTATATAACCATGTTAGTTTCTACCCCCTGTATATAGCCATATTAGTTTCTACCCCCTGTATATAACCATGTTAGTTTCTACCCCCTGTATATAGCCATATTAGTTTCTACTCCCTGTATATAACCATGTTAGTTTCTATCCCCTGTATATAGCCATGTTATTTTCTACTTCCTGTATATAGCCATGTTAGTTTCTACTTCCTGTATATAGCTGTTAGTTTCTACTTCCTGTATATAGCCATGTTAGTTTCTACTTCCTGTATATAGCCATGTTAGTTTCTACCCCGTATATAGCCATGTTAGTTTCTACTTCCTGTATATAGCCATGTTAGTTTGTACTCCCTGTATATAACCATGTTAGTTTCTACCCCTGTATATAGCCATGTTAGTTTCTACTCCCTGTATATAGCCATGTTAGTTTCTACCCCTGTATATAGCCATATTAGTTTCTACCCCTGTATATAACCATGTTAGTTTCTACCCCTGTATATAACCATGTTAGTTTCTACCCCTGTATATAGCCATATTAGTTTCTACTCCCTGTATATAACCATGTTAGTTTCTACCCCTGTATATAGCCATATTAGTTTCTACCCTGTATATAACCATGTTAGTTTCTACCCCTGTATATAGCCATATTAGTTTCTACTCCCTGTATATAACCATGTTAGTTTCTACCCCTGTATATAGCCATGTTATTTTCTACTTCCTGTATATAGCCATGTTAGTTTCTACTTCCTGTATATAGCCATATTAGTTTCTACTTCCTGTATATAACCATGTTAGTTTCTACTCCCTGTATATAGCCATGTTAGTTTCTACTTCCTGTATATAGCCATGTTAGTTTCTACTTCCTGTATATAGCCATGTTAGTTTCTACTTCCTGTATATAGCCATGTTAGTTTCTACTCCCTGTATATAGCCATGTTAGTTTCTACCCCCGTATATAGCCATGTTAGTTTCTACTTCCTGTATATAGCCATGTTAGTTTGTACTCCCTGTATATAGCCATGTTAGTTTCTACTTCCTGTAAATAGCCATGTTAGTTTCTACCCCTGTATATAACCATGTTAGTTTCTACCCCTGTATATAGCCATGTTAGTTTCTACTCCTGTATATAGCCATGTTAGTTTCTACTCCCTGTATATAGCCATGTTAGTTTCTACTTCCTGTATATAGCCATGTTAGTTTCTACTTCCTGTATATAACCATGTTAGTTTCTACTTCCTGTATATAGCCATATTAGTTTCTACTTCCTGTATATAGCCATATTAGTTTCTACTTCCTGTATATAACCATGTTAGTTTCTACTCCCTGTATATAGCCATGTTAGTTTCTACTCCCTGTATATAGCCATGTTAGTTTCTACTCCCTGTATATAGCCATGTTAGTTTCTACTTCCTGTATATAACCATGTTAGTTTCTACTTCCTGTATATAGCCATATTAGTTTCTACTTCCTGTATATAGCCATATTAGTTTCTACTTCCTGTATATAGCCATGTTAGTTTCTACTTCCTGTATATAGCCATATTCGTTTCTACTTCCTGTATATAGCCATATTCGTTTCTACTTCCTGTATATAGCCATGTTATTGTTTTCTCATTATTGTTATTCGTTATTCACCGTATATCTATTCCTCATGTTGCTATTTCTATTTAATCCTTTATCTTTAACTCTGCAGTGTTGGTAAAGGACCAGTCAGGAAGCATTTCACTCTTAGTCTACATCTGTTGTTTACAAAGCATGTGACAAATACACTTTTATTTGGTTAGTGCATTGCAACTCAGTACGAATCTCGTTTGCTAGATTTATTTATTTAACTAGGCAAGTCAGTTAAGAACAAATTCTTATTTACAATGACGGCCTACCAAAAGGCCTCCTGTGGTGACGGGTGCTGTGATTAAAAATACTAAATATAGAACAAAACAAACATGACAAGAGAGACAACACTACATAAGACAACAACAGCACGGCAGCAACACATAACACAGCACAGTAGCAACACAATATGACAACACAGCATGGTAGCAACACAATATGACAACACAGCATGGTAGCAACACAATATGACAACACAGCATGGTAGCAACACAATATGACAACACAGCATGGTAGCAACACAATATGACAACACAGCACGGTAGCAACACAATATGACAACACAGCATGGTAGCAACACAATATGACAACACAGCATGGTAGCAACACAATATGACAACACAGCATGGTAGCAACACAATATGACAACACAGCATGGTAGCAACACAATATGACAACACAGCATGGTAGCAACACAATATGACAACACAGCATGGTAGCAACACAATATGACAACACAGCATGGTAGCAACACAATATGACAACACAGCACGGTAGCAACACAATATGACAACACAGCACAGTAGCAACACAATATGACAACACAGCATGGTAGCAACACAATATGACAACACAGCATGGTAGCAACACAATATGACAACACAGCATGGTAGCAACACAATGACAACACAGCATGGTAGCAACACAATATGACAACACAGCATGGTAGCAACACAATATGACAACACAGCATGGTAGCAACACAATATGACAACACAGCACAGTAGCAACACAATATGACAACACAGCATGGTAGCAACACAATATGACAACACAGCATGGTAGCAACACAATATGACAACACAGCATGGTAGCAACACAATATGACAACACAGCACAGTAGCAACACAATATGACAACACAGCATGGTAGCAACACAATATGACAACACAGCATGGTAGCAACACAATATGACAACACAGCATGGTAGCAACACAATATGACAACACAGCATGGTAGCAACACAATTTGACAACACAGCATGGTAGCAACACAATATGACAACACAGCATGGTAGCAACACAATATGACAACACAGCATGGTAGCAACACAATATGACAACACAGCATGGTAGCCACACAGATATGACAACACAGCATGGTAGCAAACAATATGACAACACAGCATGGTAGCAACACAATATGACAACACAGCATGGTAGCCACACAATATGACAACACAGCATGGTAGCAACACAATATGACAACACAGCATGGTAGCAACACAATATGACAACACAGCATGGTAGCAACACAATATGACAACACAGCATGGTAGCAACACAGCATGGTAGCAACACAAATTGACAACATGGTAGCAACACAACATGGTAGCAACACAACATGGCAGCATCACAACATGGTAGCAGCACAAAACATGATACAAACATTATTGGGCACAGACAAGAAGGAAGAGACAACCATACATCACGCAAGTGTCCATGTTGTTGGACATTGGACATAGATGTTGGACATTCATTCCTTCTCAGAGAAAGCCACCCATAGATCCTGCTACAGCCTAACATACTTCAAGCAGGACAACATACAGGACCTTCAGAAAGTATTCACACCCCGTGACTTTTTCCACATTTTGTTGTCTTACAGCCTGAATTTAAAATGGATTCAAATTTGATTTTTTTGTCACTGGCCTACACACAATAATGTCAAAGTGGGATTACATACAAGATACATGCGTCGTTCCTAACTGAGCTGCTGCAGAGGAAGGAAACCACTCAGAGATTTCACCATGAGGCCAAAGTGGGATTACATACAAGATACATGCGTCGTTCCTAACTGAGCTGCTGCAGAGGAAGGAAACCACTCAGAGATTTCACCATGAGGCCAAAGTGGGATTACATACAAGATACATGCGTCGTTCCTAACTGAGCTGCTGCAGAGGAAGGAAACCACTCAGAGATTTCACCATGAGGCCAATGGTGACTTTAAAACAGTTACAGAGTTTAATGGCTGTGATAGGAGAACACTGAGGATGGATCAACAACATTGTAGTTACTCCACAATACTAACCTAAATGACAGAGTGAAAAGAAGGAAGACTGTATAGAATATAAAAATATTCCAAAACATGCATCCTGTTTGCAACACGGCACTAATGTCATACTGCAACATGTGGCAAAGCAAAACAACACAGGCATATATGTCCACACAAATATATTCAACTTATTCCACAAGAAACAATGAAAAGTCCAGTGGGATTGAACGTATGAGAGTAAGTCATCCATTCTGGTGAGTGAGGATGTCTCCATAGCTCCATAGCCTCATCCAACTGTAGCGACTGTATGATGTGGTACGGTCAACATCCATTCTGGTGAGTGAGGATGTCTCCATAGCTCCATAGCCTCATCCAACTGTAGCGACTGTATGATGTGGTACGGTCAACATCCATTCTGGTGAGTGAGGATGTCTCCATAGCTCCATAGCCTCATCCAACTGTAGCGACTGTATGATGCGGTACGGTCAACATCCATTCTGGTGAGTGAGGATGTCTCCATAGCTCCATAGCCTCATCCAACTGTAGCGACTGTATGATGTGGTACGGTCAACATCCATTCTGGTGAGTGAGGATGTCTCCATAGCTCCATAGCCTCATCCAACTGTAGCGACTGTATGATGTGGTACGGTCAACATCCATTCTGGTGAGTGAGGATGTCTCCATAGCTCCATAGCCTCATCCAACTGTAGCGACTGTATGATGTGGTACGGTCAACATCCATTCTGGTGAGTGAGGATGTCTCCATAGCTCCATAGCCTCATCCAACTGTAGCCTCAATTTCTTGACTGTATGATGCGGTACGGTCAACATCCATTCTGGTGAGTGAGGATGTCTCCATAGCTCCATAGCCTCATCCAACTGTAGCGACTGTATGATGTGGTACGGTCAACATCCATTCTGGTGAGTGAGGATGTCTCCATAGCTCCATAGCCTCATCCAACTGTAGCGACTGTATGATGTGGTACGGTCAACATCCATTCTGGTGAGTGAGGATGTCTCCATAGCTCCATAGCCTCATCCAACTGTAGCGACTGTATGATGTGGTACGGTCAACATCCATTCTGGTGAGTGAGGATGTCTCCATAGCTCCATAGCCTCATCCAACTGTAGCGACTGTATGATGTGGTAACGGTCAACATCCATTCTGGTGAGTGAGGATGTCTCCATAGCTCCATAGCCTCATCCAACTGTAGCGACTGTATGATGTGGTACGGTCAACATCCATTCTGGTGAGTGAGGATGTCTCCATAGCTCCATAGCCTCATCCAACTGTAGCGACTGTATGATGTGGTACGGTCAACATCCATTCTGGTGAGTGAGGATGTCTCCATAGCTCCATAGCCTCATCCAACTGTAGCGACTGTATGATGTGGTACGGTCAACATCCATTCTGGTGAGTGAGGATGTCTCCATAGCTCCATAGCCTCATCCAACTGTAGCGACTGTATGATGTGGTACGGTCAACATCCATTCTGGTGAGTGAGGATGTCTCCATAGCTCCATAGCCTCATCCAACTGTAGCGACTGTATGATGTGGTACGGTCAACATCCATTCTGGTGAGTGAGGATGTCTCCATAGCTCCATAGCCTCATCCAACTGTAGCGACTGTATGATGCGGTACGGTCAACATCCATTCTGGTGAGTGAGGATGTCTCCATAGCTCCATAGCCTCATCCAACTGTAGCGACTGTATGATGTGGTACGGTCAACATCCATTCTGGTGAGTGACGATGTCTCCATAGCTCCATAGCCTCATCCAACTGTAGCGACTGTATGATGTGGTACGGTCAACATCCATTCTGGTGAGTGAGGATGTCTCCATAGCTCCATAGCCTCATCCAACTGTAGCGACTGTATGATGTGGTACGGTCAACATCCATTCTGGTGAGTGAGGATGTCTCCATAGCTCCATAGCCTCATCCAACAGTAGCGACTGTATGATGTGGTACGGTCAACATCCATTCTGGTGAGTGAGGATGTCTCCATAGCTCCATAGCCTCATCAGCTATCCATCAACATGATTTAGCTTTCAGCCTTTTTGCAGATGTCTTCAATACTATTGTGGATAATCATGCTCCCTTCAAAAACATGAAGGGTTAAAGGTAGATGGAATGCCTGGTACACTCCAGAATGATCAGAAGTCATTTATAAAAGAGACGATGCTTGGGTCAAGACCAGGAGCACAGGCTCAGGCCCGGCAAGCTTTAAGCAACTGAGGAACTATTGTGCAAGACAAATCAGCAAGGCTAAATGGAATTATGTAACTGCTCTTTGGGATTGTAATGGGAACCCGGGTATATTCTGAAAAACTGTCAAATCCTGATTTTGGGACCTGTTCTATTCACTATTTACATTAACACCATTGGTCAATCTGTTAACTTCATTTAAATGTGGATGATACTATTATATACACTATTGCCCAGACTAGTTTTTAAAATTTAACTAGGCAAGTCAGTTCAGAACAAATTCGTATTTACAATGACGGCCTAGGAACAGTGGTTTAGCTGCCTTGTTCAAGGGCAGAACAACAGATTTTTACCTTGTCAGCTCAGGGATTCAATCTGGAAACCTTCCAGTTACTAGTCCAACGCTCTAACCACTAGGCTACCTGCTGGTTACTAGTCCAACGCTCTAACCACTAGCCTACCTGCTGGTTACTAGTCCAACGCTCTAACCACTAGGCTACCTGCTGGTTACTAGTCCAACGCTGTAACCACTAGCCTACCTGCTGGTTACTAGTCCAACGCTCTAACCACTAGGCTACCTGCTGGTTACTAGTCCAACACTCTGACCACTAGGCTACCTGCTGGTTACTAGTCCAACGCTCTGACCACCTGCCGTCCCTATTGATCTGGCTGTGTCAAAACTAGTCGATTTTATAGCTATGTAGGAATCCCTTGCCGATTTAAAACTTGTGCCTAATATGGACAAAACTAAATACATGTTTTTAAACTCTCGTAAGAACGTTTCAGATGAACTACATGTTCACTCATTAGATGGTTCTCCAATGGAACGTGTTCCAGCATATAAATAATAAGGCCTTTGGATTGATATGGATTTGGCGTTTTAAAAAAGACAGATGAGCTGGTTAAGAAGCTAAGACTTAAAGCGGTCTTCTTTTCTACAGAAAACGATGGTGCCTTTCTCTCAGCAGTAGGAAGCAGATCATTCAGTCAACCTTTTCATCTGTTCTTGATTATGGTGATTATTTATCCAAATGCAGTTGCTACTAGTCTTAAAGCTATGGATTCCATCTACCACGTTGCCCTTCGTTGTTTTGGGCAACAGATTTGATACTCATCACAACACTGCATCCTGTATCAAAAGGTTGGCTGGACTTTGCTAAAGACCCGTAGGTCTCTACATTACTCCCTTTTTGTTTACAAGGCCCTGCTTCATAAACTTCCGTCTTATCCGACTTTGCTTTTGAAGTATAGACACCAGAGTTGCCTAACCCGTTAACTCGACGTTCCTAGGGTCTCCACCGAACTAGGTAAATCTGGTTTTAGCTTAAATGCACCACATTGCCCCCAAAAATATAAATACATTTCATTTTGTTGTTCTGGTGCTGTTTGAGGCAATTTCATGTATTGATTGGAGAATTAATTGTGGAGGAATGTAACTTTTTCTGAATGATTTGTTTTAATAGTGCTTAACATGACTGTGTTTTGTATTGTAATATGTTGGGTATATTTATATTGTATTATACAGGGCACATCTGGAAAAGAAACATAGGCCTCAATTTCTTCCCTGTTAAAATAAAAGGTTAAAAAAAAAAGGTGCATGATTAGCCCATATTGCTGTCCTGCCTGAGCATTTCCAAATGTAACAAGTACATTTGGGTGTCAGGGAAAATGTATGGAGTCAAATGTACATTCTTTTCTTTAGAAATGTAGTGGAGTAAAAGTTGTCAAAAATATAAATAGTAAAGTACAGATACCACCAAAAGAAAAACACAAGTAGTACTAAAGTACTTTACACCACTGTGTATACCAACTCATTCATATGTCACTGCTTATTGTTTGTCCTAATGCACAGCCATTGTCCAGGAAATCTCTTCTCCAGAAGACGTCTTCATGCACAGCTCTTTGGTCTGGGAAGATGTGGCATATCTTAAGACCAGGTTAGGACCGTTGCCCCATCTTCCCTGTATGATCCTCCAACCAGAAGACCAGGTTAGGACGTTGCCCCATCTTCCCTGTATGATCCTCCAACCAGAATACCAGGTTAGGACGTTGCCCCATCTTCCCTGTATGATCCTCCAACCAGAAGACCAGGTTAGGACCGTTGCCCCATCTTCCCTGTATGATCCTCCAACCAGAAGATGTCTTAAGACCAGGTTAGGACCGTTGCCCCATCTTCCCTGTATTATCCTCCAACCAGAAGACCAGGTTAGGACTGTTGCCCCATCTTCCCTGTATGATCCTCCAACCAGAAGACCAGGTTAGGACCGTTGCCCCATCTTCCCTGTATGATCCTCCAACCAGAAGACCAGGTTAGGACCGTTGCCCCATCTTCCCTGTATGATCCTCCAACCAGAAGATGTCTTAAGACCAGGTTAGGACCGTTGCCCCATCTTCCCTGTATTATCCTCCAACCAGAAGACCAGGTTAGGACGTTGCCCCATCTTCCCTGTATGATCCTCCAACCAGAAGATGTCTTAAGACCAGGTTAGGAACGTTGCCCCATCTTCCCTGTATGATCCTCCAACCAGAAGACCAGGTTAGGACGTTGCCCCATCTTCCCTGTATGATCCTCCAACCAGAAGACCAGGTTAGGACGTTGCCTCATCTTCCCTGTATGATCCTCCAACCAGAAGACCAGGTTAGGACCGTTGCCCCATCTTCCCTGTATGATCCTCCAACCAGAAGATGTCTTAAGACCAGGTTAGGACCGTTCCCCCATCTTCCCTGTATGATCCTCCAACCAGAAGACCAGGTTAGGACGTTGCCCCATCTTCCCTGTATGATCCTCCAACCAGAAGATGTCTTAAGACCAGGTTAGGACGTTGCCCCATCTTCCCTGTATGATCCTCCAACCAGAAGACCAGGTTAGGACCGTTGCCCCATCTTCCCTGTATGATCCTCCAACCAGAAGACCAGGTTAGGACCGTTGCCCCATCTTCCCTGTATGATCCTCCAACCAGAAGACCAGGTTAGGACGTTGCCCCATCTTCCCTGTATGATCCTCCAACCAGAAGACCAGGTTAGGACGTTGCCTCATCTTCCCTGTATGATCCTCCAACCAGAAGACCAGGTTAGGAACGTTGCCCCATCTTCCCTGTATGATCCTCCAACCAGAAGACCAGGTTAGGACCGTTGCCCCATCTTCCCTGTATGATCCTCCAACCAGAAGACCAGGTTAGGACGTTGCCCCATCTTCCCTGTATGATCCTCCAACCAGAAGATGTCTTAAGACCAGGTTAGGACCGTTGCCCCATCTTCCCTGTATGATCCTCCAACCAGAAGACCAGGTTAGGACGTTGCCCCATCTTCCCTGTATGATCCTCCAACCAGAAGATGTCTTAAGACCAGGTTAGGACCGTTGCCCCATCTTCCCTGTATGATCCTCCAACCAGAAGATGTCTTAAGACCAGGTTAGGACCGTTGCCCCATCTTCCCTGTATGATCCTCCAACCAGAAGACCAGGTTAGGACCGTTGCCCCATCTTCCCTGTATGATCCTCCAACCAGAAGACCAGGTTAGGACCGTTGCCCCATCTTCCCTGTATGATCCTCCAACCAGAAGACCAGGTTAGGACCGTTGCCCCATCTTCCCTGTATGATCCTCCAACCAGAAGACCAGGGAAATGCCAGTGATCCTACCTCTAGTCATCCAGTATGTACAATAAGTTGATAGGTAGTTCTGCGTCTGGTCATCTCCTGCCTACAGATGGTCCTGCCCCAGCCCTCGCTCTGTTTTGTAGAAAATGCTTAAAAAGGGATCCATTTGATTGAGTATCTCTCTGTCCCCTTCCTAATCTCCAACAGAAATACACTTCTAGTAACATCTTATTTGAATTGGCTTCTTTAATGCCAACATAAAGTTGTCATAAACATGACTTTGAGCTTGACATAAATATCATAAACTGTAATAACATGTTATGATAATTAACGAGACTCTGTCGTTCTCCACTACAAAAGCTGTCACAAAGAACGATGCACTGAAACCAAAGTCATGTTTATTACAACCTAATGTAGGCACCATAAGACATTTTGAAATCCCAGTAGCCTGCGACACATTGCTGGATCAGTGATGGAACACAGAGCTTGGGACTTTCGTTCTGTCTGCAAATAGATGATTGTGAGATCAGCTTTAAAGTTCTGAACCCTCATTGGTTTAAATGGTGTCAGCCATTTTTTTTTTTATCTTGTATTCTTTTGAACTTAACATGAATTGGGATATTTAGAGGAATATATAGGCAGAGAACATTGAACAGAATAAGGCTAATGTCAATAACTCAATTTTGACAAAAATGCAGATAAAACCCATACAGCCCCAAGCTCTCGACTTGTTGCAGGAAACCTTGGTGTTCATCGCCACCAACATCCAGTCCATCACTCAACAGCTACAGCAAAGAAAAGCCTTTTGGAGTTGGAGATAAAACCCACAACTGAGCCGTACACTTTCCCATGATGTTGGTCATGACTGAACCCAATGCAATGATCCTGTGTGATACAACAACTCAGGGAAATGGCAAACTGATACTTTGTACTGATAACGTTGGTGGCGATTGACCTCGTCACTTGGAATGTTAAAAGTGTCCTCACAG
Source organism: Oncorhynchus keta (assembly GCF_023373465.1). NCBI lineage: Eukaryota > Metazoa > Chordata > Actinopteri > Salmoniformes > Salmonidae > Oncorhynchus > Oncorhynchus keta. The sequence goes on along the minus strand of NW_026291009.1, from coordinate 230,593 downwards.
CGAGGCCTCGGGCCCTCTGGGCTGCATGGCCGCCCCCTCGCGCCTCAGGGCGGTGTCGAAGCGCGGCGTCACCTCGCAGCGCACCAGCAGCGTGTCGTCGTGCACAAACCCCCGCTGCTGTAGCTCCATCAAGTGCAGAAAGGTGACGTAGCCAAAGCCCTTGGGGTTCCTCTGGATGGTGGGCCTCTGGAAGGCCTGCAGGTCGGGCTTGGTCTCCATCACCTCCACATGGTGCTGGCCCTCAGGCCCCTGGTCCAGCACGGCCAGCCGGATGGTGCCTTGGAAGGGCCACGACAGCTGCCCATCAAATTCCCCCTGCATGGTGTGAACGAACAGTGAGATGTAGTTGGAGCAGCGCTGTGCCGAGGGCGTTTGGAGGTGGAGGCGCAGACACAGCTTGTAGCCCGGCCGGCCCGTGTAGAAGCCCGGGCTGTGCACCACAACAGGCTGTCCGGCAGCCTGGGTACGTAGGTAGCCCGAGAAGCCCTCCAAGGGCCACACGTACACGCCCTGGCACTGCTTGGCCTCCAGCTCCTTTAGGTTCTCCTCCAGCGAGGTGACCTTACGACGGAGCTCCGCCACCAGCCCCGCCTGGGGGAATAATGATAACAGAAAACAAAATGGTCCTTTAGTTGTAGACGTTTTTCATTCAAACAAGTGAATTCAACGTCACAAATGAAAGAATGTATCTGTTCCACCTGAATGCTGAGCTCACGTAGCTGGTGGTCCTGCCGCACTAGACGGCCCTCCAGCTGCTGGGTGGTCTCCCGCATGGTCTGCAGTTCCCCGCAGCACTGGCAGGGGGCACCACTGCTGCTAGCTCCTGGGTGTGCCCCTAGTTCTGCGGCGGCAGCCCCTCGGTCCTCAGAAGAAGGTGGCTGGGTGTACCCGGTAAGGCTATGCCTGTGCAGGTACTCAGCCATGCAGCGCATGTGCATCTGAGTGAACTCCTGCATGTGCTGCGCCAGGTCATTGCGCTGCATCTGAAATAGCACATAAAGACTTTAAAAAAGAGCCACTGTGTTGAACCAAGGTTGGAAGTGGAAGCTTTGTCCGGTTTAAAAACCCTCTTTTTTTAGACCTGAAAGTATCGGCTGGATGGGAGTAGATGTGGAAACTCTACCCAGTCCTGCCAGAGGCCACGAGAAGTGGATCTTTGCTATCTCAGCCTTGGGTTATGGGGTTTGTTTTAGACAAGGCAAAGTAGTCACAGAACATAGGTGGTAAATGACTCAGAAAGTGTTGAGGTTGACTCTGACTCAGTGACCTACCATCTCTCGACATCCAAAAGTGCTGAAGGTACAGGCAATCGGAGCCTTCGGACAGTCTGTGTCATAGTGAGATTCCAACTGAAACAAAAACACCACCGAGTCAGATCCTACATCACTTGACCTGTGTAGAAACCTGTTACAAAGAGATACTTTTTCCAGAGGAAAGGTAGGCAACCTATCTGTGTCCAGGGGCTAGCATTGGGGTCCATTGCCGCCCAGCAAAGTTTAGCAGTCCACAATCATTCATGAACGACTGAGTTAAACATAGGTTTGTGTGGGCCGCAAGCAGATGTGAACTGGACCAAAATCTGCCCGCGAGCCACACGTTGGAGACTCCTGCTTTACACCATCATCATCATCTCATAGGTTTAGTAATCAGGACTACTGCTCTACACCACCATCATCATCTCATAGGTTTAGTAATCAGGACTACTGCTCTACACCACCACCATCATCTCATAGGTTTAGTAATCAGCTAAATCTAAAACGGCAGCCATCAGGTCTCCATCCCCACCTGGTCTCTGATGAGCTCCATACCGCAGTACTGACACACCACGTTGGCAAAGGGACACAGCGACTCATGAATCTGAGGACACAACAAAAACAATGTTCAAAAGGCTGTCACATGACCACCTTCAGAAATAACAGTCTATCCACTTTTTTCAGTGAACATTAAAGGGGAGCTCAAATGGAGAACGAACACAGTTTCTTACTGACTGAGACTTCTGGTCAGGTTTTCTTCGAAAGCGCTGTGCTGCTAGCTAAGCTAACTGAGGCGGTGCGCCCGGTAGTCAATCCAATGAATCTTTATTTATTCAGGATAGTGCACTCAGCATGAATAAGTTGGTGATGCTTACCTTGCTGTCCTCGTAAACAAAGCTCTCTACACAGTCGGGACAGGACACAGGTCTCCGCTGGCAGTGTTGGCTTTGGTGCATCTCCAGCTGGCTCTTCCACACCGCGTCCTGGCACAGCGGACAAGGCACGGTGGCAAACTCACATTTCGTAACATGGCCCTGGCAGGGTGAGATGGCAGAGTGAGCTAATCATTTGGTTTCAACATGGCAACACGGTTGAAGTGATATGAACTAAGGTGTCAGCCATTGTCTGCGGAGAAGGATGCCTACATCCAGGCGGCGAAGCTCCATTTTGTCAGTGCAGCCTACGTTGGTGCAGCGCACCGTTAGGGAGAGGATCTCCCGCTTGGCAAAGTTATCTGGGAACAGCTGGTCTTCCCGTAGTACCTCGTTATCCACTGGACACCTCTGCCCTGTATCACTGGGGGAAAGAAAGAAAGAGAGAGATCAGTATGATGCTTGGGACCAGGGTTTCATTCATTAATCAACAGGAGAAACCATTTTAAAATGGAGATGGGCCCTACTACCTGAACTTGTCCAATGAGAAGGCTCCTTTTTGATATCACTTACAACCATTATCCTTTGAGGACTTATTCATTTGAAAAAAACTGTCCATGTATTCATCATCATCATCATCATCATCATCATCTTGTGAAAAGGGACACACAAATACATGTCATTCAGCAAATTCAGAAAATAAAATGAAAAACACAGAATACAAAACATCACAACAGTGCTGCAATAACGATGGTAGCTTGGTACTGTAATTGTGGGGAAGTGAAGGTCGTGACAGAGCAAATCGTCCAGAATATGGCCAATCATTTATCCAGTAAGTCAGTAACCCAAGAGGCTGTCATTGCCCACCAAATCAGTGAATGATTGACAGTCATTGATAATCCCAACTGTTATGTCACGTGGCTGTTGTAATGCACTGCTGTATGACGTATAGAGATGTTCTGCAATTATAGAATCACCTGCATTGCCCATCTTATCTGGTGGACGACAAAAATCATTACAGAGTTGAATGTTTACAGGCACACGACTATGACCTCTCCAGGAGTCAAAGCAAAAACTTGAGTCCATCTCAGAATGACGCCAAAACATTTCTGGCTCCAGCGCCACATGGGGATTTTGAAACTCTATGGAGGGCCACACAGATCTTTCCATGACCGATTTGATTGTCAAAATCGATAAGAGGGCCAGAAAAGGAATGTATATGAAAATATAGGTCTATTGTTATTTCTACATACTCTCTCTCGTTTTAGATGTTCCTGTGACCTGCAGGGTTTGTTTTTTTAACCCAAAATAAACCTCATGCGTCATCCCCATGACAGAAATGCTGCCTGGCGACAGATAACCATTGGCTAACCCCGGCACATTGACACAGATATTGTACTGCTGTAATAGTAAGGTTGATTCATGAAATAAATAAATGACCTTTAACCCCTGCGTCTCTCATTAGAGGAGCTGTGATTATAAAACGCCCCGTAGTTCAGTTCTCTGTCCTCAACAACTTTAATGTTGACAATAAACATGCAGAGATAATTGTGGGTGCAGGGGTAAAGGAATAAGCAAATATTGTTATTTAAATCCTGGAGGGTATTTTCCCAAAGCAGGATACAGAAAGTTAGATAACTAACATGTAAATGTATCATTATCCTGTAAGTATTGGTACCGGGGAGGCTTACCGGATGGACTTCTCGATGCAGCTACGGCAGAAGCGATGGCCGCACGGCGTCTGCACGGCTGCCCTCAGGGCCATGAGGCAGATGGGGCACTCGTACTTGCTCTCCAGCGGAGGGTCGAACTCCACGTCGTAGCCTTGCAGTGGGGCACCGCCCTGTAGGCTGGTGGGGGTACTCTCCGTGGGGCTCAGCGCAGAGTCGCTGCCCTCTTTCTCCAGCATGGCCAGCGCACAGTTGGACAGCTGTGACGCGGCCGCCCCACCACAACACGCTTCATCATTCTCCAGGCTGCTCTTATCCCTCTCAAAGCAGGACATCTACACAGTGCGGAGAGAAACGTGGAGAAAGAGAGATACGAGCCATTACCCCTCCACAAGTATTCACAGAGTGTTTAATTACACTGAAAAATATGCCTTCTGTGTAAATCACTGGGCTATGTTTCTCTCTCAGACGGTTGGAATGTTTCCTTCTTGAAATGTGTGTCATCAGTTCCACTTGGACTCAACTGTCTCCTGAGCTCTGTTCTCAGATCAGCCCGAGATAAGAAACTTCATAATGACTGTACATGACTCAGGGGACCAAAGGAGACAACACCTAGCGAACATCCTCAATTCAATGCCTTTTGCGTTAGCCAATTGACATGGTGGTTACAGTCTGAAACTACAGTAATTTACCTATATAGGGCTATAAATTATATTGCGAGCTTAGAAACCAGCAATCTGGGTTGCTGGCTTGTCAGGAGCACAATAGGCGGGGGAATCTCAGTTCCTCATGCATTTCAAGCAAAGTAGCTGGATAGCTAATATTTCAGATAGTATGTCAATATCTGTAAACAACAAAAACCTGCCTGACCTCGTGGTAACATAAGTGGTTAGCTGTTCAATATCCGAAGCTAAAATATGAGAAGACAAGTTCAAAAGCAAGTAATAATCACAAATCATTGCACAACAAGTTAACGTTAGCTGGCTAGCGGTGTGGTAGCGATGATGCTGACACGGAACTTCGAAGTGCTTGAGATGTCATTTCAACAAACTAACAAAACTAAATACTGTAATAAACACATGTATGCATGATTCGTGTATTAGTCAATGGTGTTGGAATATTTGACAATATGCGTGTTAATGCTTACCGTAGCCTTGAAAGTACATCAGTTTTCTTGACTGACTCTCCTTAGCTAATTAATTACTTCCTGCATTTTCATCATCCTTCTTCTCTGCCTCATTGGTGGTTTATGCCGGGTGGCAAAGGAATAAGTAGGACATTACCGCCACTGACTGGACGGGGTGAAAATAAAAACAACGGTTCTAATTTTATTCAGAAACACAGTTGACAGTTCTTATTTAATTAAAGAAACACAATCGAGACGTAATTTAAACACTTTATACCGTTGTTTTTAATGACAAAAGGGTCATCAGAGCAACTTATACAAAGACATACACATGTACTTCTTCCCCTAGGAACCTTTTTTCACCCCTACATCAATATCTTCCTTCACCACCACTTGGTTTCCAACGTACTTATTATATCCTCCATATTTTCAGTCCTTGTTTGAAAACATCCTTGTCTGCTAACCCCTCATGACCTCTAGGGCCACTCTGCAGCTCATGGCCACCCTGCAGCTCACACAGGTGTGGGTGTAGTCCTCATCCCCAAGTTTCATCTCCTCATATCTCTTCAGCTCAGAGTCCTGAGTGACCAACATCCATTCCAAGCACTGACTGCACTGTGCACAGACTTCCTTTGTAGGTGGTTGGGCTTCTAGTATGACAAAGGTTCTTCCTTTAATCCCATTGTACTGCAATGCAAACAGAGTGATCAAAGCCCAAGTCAGTTTAAAAGCTCAAATAAAAAATATAACAATATTATTCCGTCTTTAAAAATACCTATTCCTATAATATTTGATTCATTCATTGGTGATTTTAGTTGTGACTTGTGAGTCTAAACACGGTCAGCCTCCAACTTACAGGCAGCTTTCTTGGTGAGGTGGAGACAGACTGAGTCCCTCCGCAGCGCAGCAGAGACAGCGGTATTTGTCTGGTGGTGGGGTGCTCTTTGCAGCAGAAGCTGAACACACTGGCAGCCAGGTAAACATCCCAACGATCAGGATGTTCTTTCACCAAATCTGACACCAACCTGTCCAGGTATATGATGATAAAATGTATTAAAACAAAACACATGCCTATTATAACAAGTCAGCTGGGATAGCATGTCATGTGTTTGGATTCAGAAAACTGACAAAAGATTATTGCAATCATTACCCAGTTCTATTTAGTACCGATGCGCTTCTTGAAAAATTATTTAAAAGTTAAGCAATGTCTGGGTTGCAATGCACTGGTAACAGCACGTGTTTGTTCCAATCAAGTGTCAAATGTGTTTCCGTTGGCGACTTCAATATTCCACAGTAAATTCTTCCAATCTTGCGACTAACTCACTGAACTGTCTTGCAATGATATAAGGCAATCAACCTGCCATATAAGGCTCGATCCACGCAGCCTATTCCCCATCAGGAGACTGAAACGATTTGGCATGGGCCATCAGATCGGCACCGGAGCATCAAGTCAAGGTCCAAAAGGCTTCTTAACAGATTCTACCCCAAGCCATAAGACTCCTGAACAGCTAATCAAAGGGCTATCCAGACCACTCTTTTACACTGCTGCTACTCTCTGTTTATAATCTATGCATAGTCACTTTAACGCTACCTACATGTACATATTACCTCAGCTAACCGGTGCCCCCGCACATTGACTCTGTACCCGGTGCCCCGGTGCCCCCTGTATATAGTCTAGCTATTGTTATTTTACTGCTGCTATTTAATTATTTGTTACTTTTATTTTTTTTAACTTATCTTTTACTTAACACTTATTTTTATTAGGTAAGCATTTCACTGTATGGTCGACAACTGTTGTATTCAGCACGTGACAAATTTGATTTGATTTGACAAGCAACAAACTATCCATAAGCTTTTAGAATCAGGTGGCTGTGTAGCAAGGTACATTGGAGGACAAACCGGTCTACAAGGGACTTTGTTACTGGATCCAGTGACACTCCCAGAGGACGGTAGAATATGAGTTGGCCTGTCAGTTTCTTCAGATCACCCAAAGCCGAATTGATCTGTAAAATAAAAAAATAGGAGGGGTACTTAATATTCATGAGATCATTTGGTGCAACATACACAACCAATACAAGTGATTTTGTTTTCAGGTGGTGAAACAGTAACGCTAGCATAAATACATGCTGCACATACCGCATAAGAAACTACACAATACCATCTCTATAAACTAACCACAGTATCTCTTACCTCTACAGTCAGCATTACACCCAAACAACACAGGATTCCAACAGGGAAGCCAAAGCGAGAGATGAGGTCAGAGATGATTTTGGCAATCTCTTTACTGTTGTTGGTCTTCATGGGGTAGGCTTCCATCCATTTGGAGTAGTAGTCCATTACAGTTAGTACAAATCTGTGTCCAATTTGGGTCTCTGGAAATGGCCCCTTCACTTCCATTGTCAGCCGCTTCCAGGCTTACAGTCTCGTCTGATGGATCCACTTTCTTACTCTTTTGGCGTCGCTCAGTGGAAATCTGATGCCATGAGACAAAGTCAAAAAGAAATAAGTCAAAAGTAACAACTTCACAGGGCTCCCGAGTAGCGCAGTGTTTTAAAGCACTGCATCTCAGTACCAGTGGCGTCACTACAAACCCGAGTTCGACTCCAGGCTGTATCAGAAGCGGCCGTGATTGGGAGTCCCATTGGGCGGCGCACAATTGGCCCAGCGTCGTCAGGTTAGGGTTTGGCTGTCATTGTAAATAAGACTGACTTGCCTTGTTAAATAACAGTTAATTCAAATAAAAGAGCTAATAATGATCAACAGAGATGAGAGGTACAATGCAGATGTTTTTATCTCAATACCAAAATAATTTCTGGGTAACAATTAAGTATCTTACTTCAAATAAAATGGTCAAAAATAAACTAAAATAGCTCCTTAGCAAAGAGCAATTTCTCAAGCAAGAATTTAGCAAGGACTGTCTGAAAGGGGACTGAGTGGGGAGGGGACTGAGTGGGGAGGGGACTGAGTGGGGAGGGGACTGAGTGGGGAGGGGACTGTCTGGGGAGGAGACTGAGTGGGGAGGGGACTGAGTGGGGAGGAGACTGATTTAGGGGAGGAGACTGAGTGGGGAGGGGACTGATCCCAGGGGACTGATTCCAGGCAGACTTTTTGGGGACTGAGGGGACAAGGAGAAGGGGGAATAGACTGAGTTTCAGGATATAATTCCAAAACTGAGTTTGAGGATACTGAGTGGGGAGGGGACTGAGTGGGGAGGAGACTGAGTGGGGAGGGTGATAGTGCTGGAGGGGCTAATTCAGGAGGAAACAGATGGGGGAGGGGACTGTTTGGGGAGGAGACTGAGTGGGGATGGGGACTGATGGGGAGGAAACTGAACCCTGGTGCTCTAGATGAAAGGGATGACTGAGTGGGAGGGGACTGAGTGGGGAGGAGACTGATGGGAGGGGACTTTTCGTAGGGGGTTAGGAAAGGGATTCTGAGTAACTTGCTGGGGATTAACTGAGTGGGGAACTGAAACAAAAGGGGAAACTGAGCTGGGGAGGAACTGGCATGGGAGGTCACTGAGTGGGGAGGATGACTGAGGGGGGAGGAGACTGAGTGGGGAGGAGACTGAGTTTTACAGGAGACTGACCACCGTTTCTCTAGTTAGGGACTGAGTGGGGAGGTCCCTGAGTTTCGTTCCGTTTAGGAGACTGTTTTGGGAGGAGACCGTTTTCTCCAGGGAAACTGGTTTGCAAAGGAACAAATAGTTTCTGTGTGGGGAGGAGACTGAGGGGGAGGGGACTGAGTTTCGTTTGACTGATGGGGAGGCTCCTGAGTGGGGAGGGGACTGACGGGGGAGGAGACTATTTTGAAGGGGACTGTGTTGTTTGGGGACTGATTGGGAGGAAACTGATGGGTAATAAACTGATATTTTGGGGAAAACTGAAAAATAGTTTGGCTTCTCTAAATTATTAGTCTATCAACTTTAAATGCCTTGCATTGGACATATTCCCAGGCCAAAACTTCCAACCAAAACTTGTTTGTTTAGCTTTAAGACAAAAACTTAATATCACAAATTTCACAATATAATTCCAAAATCAGAGTTTGAATATATATATGTTATAATACGATATATATCTATAACATCGAAATGATATATAAATCTGTCAGCTAGCCTCAACAAGATAATCTGTGATAGTGCTGGACTAAAGCTAATTCAGAGAAAACTGTTGCTCACACTACGTTTTGTTATCAAATGCTTAGGGATGGGGCTTAAGTGAAGCCTAACTTTTTTTAGCACGCAACTGATTATTTTTATCATATCTATCATGTCCTCTATTCTTACAGCTGTAAGCTGAACATGACATTTCTGATTTACAAATTGTTGATATTTTCCTTCTTCGTGTGAATTTCCGGCAGACGTTGTGTTACGTATTGCTGCCTTTCGAAGGTCTGGGGGGGCGTATTGCACATTTGGTCACCCAAAAATAAAAGGGAAAGGTGGAATGGGAAAATCTTAAATTGCACCAGGTCGAAACTCTGCATCAAAGCTCAACAAGACAGACAGGGCTTTTCTTCCTCATTAGTGGTTTTATGACTTGTGGCATATTAAAAGGTTGTGCAACACCGCCACCAACTGGACAGGGTGGGAAAAAGGAAAATAACACCATGTACCTAGCTGCAGCCCAATATGGTGACTTGGGTATGAGCGAGTGGGTGTGTCGAAATGCAGAGTTGCAGTTTTAAAGCCAATTTCCTGCAAATCTACACATTTTATCATAGGGGGTCCTCCAGATAGCATATGATAGCAAAATGTGTAGAATTGCTGGAAATTAGCTTCAAAACTGCAACATTTTCTCTTGGCCTCATGACAAAATCTGTAATATAGAATTATAAAACTGCAAATGTTTCCCTCTGCACCATGGCAAAATGTGTTAAAATGCAGTAAGTTAGCTGTTTTCCCGGGCCCCAAATGCAGTAGATCGAGTAGGTGTGTTTTGTATCAGGTGAAAGTTGATTGCATTCATTTTGGAACAGGGCTGCCTCCTGTTCAAAGCCCACGGTGAAGTCGGCTCAAAACAAAAGTGACGTAATTAGGCACATGGAGTAATGAATAGGGTTCTGTGTTTACACATGCAAAGTGATTGTTTTGGATAAAAACTTTCTATAACGTAGGCTATTTAGCCAACACTTTTATCTACTTCATTAAGTCAGCTTTTCCTCATCTCCCACCCTCTATCGTAATCGCTCCTCTTTCACACCAGCTGCCGAACTAACCCTGGTTCAGATGACCATTCTACCCATACTAGATTACGGAGATCGGCAGGTAAGGGTGCTCTCGAGCGGCTAGATGTGCTTTACCATTCAGCCATCAGATTTGCCACCAATGCTTCTTATAGGACACATCACTACACTCTAAACTCCTCTGTAAACTGGTCATTTCTGTATACTCGTCGCAAGACACATTGGTTTATGCTTATTTATAAAAACCCTCCTAGGCCCCACTACCCCCTATCTGAGATATCTACTGCAGCCCTCATCTTCCACATACAACACCCGTTCTGCCAGTCACATTCTGTTAAAGGTCCCCAAAGCACACACATCCCTGGGTCGCTCCTCTTTTCAGTTCGCTGCAGCTAGCGACTGGAACGAGCTGCTAAAAACACTCAAACTGGACAGTTTTATCTCCATCTCTTCATTCAAAGACTCAATCATTGACACTCTTACTGACAGTTGTGGCTGCTTCGCATTATGTATTTTTGTCTCTACATTCTTGCCTTTTGTGCTGCTGTCTGTGCCCAATAGTGTTTTGATAAGAAAATTATGTTCTCCAGGTACATCACCCAATTTAATTATATTACCCAGTCTGCAAACCAGAATGTGTAAGATCCTGGTCGAATGAAACAGACGGAGCCCAGCTAAAATAGTCAAAAAGGTTTATTCACGGGACGTGCTGAAGTCAAGAATACAAATCAATTCATTTTATACTGACTTCTCACGACCACATTCACACAACCATACGCACACAATGTCCTGCTACGCACACATTGTCTCACTACCCAGCCGACAGAGATGAGGGAGACCTTGAGCCGTACTCCCTGTTCTCTCCCAAATCTCTGGTCAGGTCGGCGACGAATTTTTCTCAGTCTGTCTTAAAAATTCCATAAAGACAAACATTAGCTATATTGTTTTACCCTAATTCGGACTAGAACTACACATTTATTGATTATAATTTTATACATTCTAATCAATTCCATACAATTATATGTTTCAGGGCGGAATATTCTAATCATTCAATTAACAGATAAATCCCATTAACATGTTTGTACCATGATTTGTGCTGCTGCCATGTTGTGTTGCTACCATGTTGTGTTACTACCATGTTGTGTTGTCATGTGTTGCTGCCATGCTGTCTTAGGTCTCTCTTTATGTAGTGTAGTGGTGTCTCTCTCTTGTCGTGATGTGTGTTTTGTCCTATATTGTTATTTTAATCCCAGACCATCATTGTAAATAAGAATTTGTTCTTAACTGACTTGCCTAGTTAAATAAAAATACAGAAAATAAAATAATCCATAAGAAACTTAGTCATGTGTGCATATATTTTATGTATAGGTGTTCCGAGCAGGAATGGAGAAGGGCGCTCCTCCCTCCCCGCTTTGACCCTTTCAAATCACAGGCCATAGACCGCTGCCCCCAGTTCAGCATAATCAAATGTCTCTGTCTACTGTCCCCCAACAGAGTGGGAAGTAGCTTTCTCATTTACATCCAGTTCTTCATGTCCTTGTCTCCTAACCCCTCATGACCTCCAGGGCCACCCTGCAGCTCATGGCCACCCTGCAGCTCACACAGGTGTGGGTGTAGTCCTCATCCCCAAGTTTCATCTCCTCATATCTCTTCAGCTCTGAGTCCTGGCTGACGGTGCTCCATTGACTGCACTGATTGCACTCCACACGGACTTCCCTTTGAGGTGGCTGGGCATCTAGTATGACAAAGGTCCTTCCTTTTATCCCATTATCCTTCGATGCAAACAGGTTGGTCAAAGCACAAGTCAGCATAAAGGCTCAACTAAAATATGATACAATTCTATTTCTATGTGCATTTTCTTCATTCATTCAATGGAAATCAATAATATGAGTATGTTTTGTTGTAGGAGTGGTAAAGTGTAAACACTGTCAGTCTCCAACTTACAGGCAGCTTTCTTGGTGAGGTGGAGACAGAATGAGTCCCTCCGCAGCGCAGCAGAGACAGCGGTATTTGTCTGGTGGTGGGGTGCTCTTTGCAGCAGAAGCTGAACACTCTGGCAGCCAGGTAAACATCCCAACGATCAGGATGTTCTTTCACCAAATCTGACACCAACCTGTCCAGGTATATGATGATAAAATGTATTAAAACAAAACACATGCCTATTATAACGGGGTGGCAGGGTAGCCTAGTGGTTAGAGCGTTGGACTAGTAACTGGAAGGTTGCAAGTTCAAATCCCAGAGCTGACAAAGTACAAATCTGTCGTTCTGCCCCTGAACAGGCAGTTAACCCACTGTTCCTAGACCGTCATTGAAAATGAGAATTTGTTCTTAACTGACTTGCCTAGTTAAAATAAAATAACAAGTCAGCAAGTCAGTTGGGCTAGCATGACATGTGTTTGGATTCAGTAAACTGCCAAAAGATTATTGCAATCATCCCAATTAGATTTAGTAGACTATTATCCATAGTATAAGCTTTTAGAATCAGGTGGCTGTGTAGCAAGGTACATTGGAGGACAAACCGGTCTACAAGGGACTTTGTTACTGGATCCAGTGACACTCCCAGAGGACGGTAGAATATGAGTTGGCATGTCAGTTTCTTCAGATCACCCAAAGCCAAGTTGATCTGTAAAATTTAAAAAGAGAAGGGGAACTTAACAAGGGTTTGAACCAGTTCAGGGAACTGGACCAGAAAACAATAACATTTTTGGAGGAACAGAATCAGAACAGGGAACAAAAGTTGTTCCGGAACAGAACCGTTGTTTGAAAACCATGGGTACCGGTTAATAAAGTAATTTTACTTTCCAGGCCCACAAAAAATTGCTACAAAGCGCCTATGCAAAGCCCTCACTCTGTCACTCAGAAACGTATTCCAGTGCCTGCCTGCTGAACATCAAATCAAATTTGATTGTCACATATGCTGAATACAACAGGTGTAGTAGACCTTACAGTGAAAATGTATTTTGCTGGTCAGAACAGTCGAATGGAACTACACAAATTATGGTTTTGTTCAGAGCGAAACAATTGGAAAATAATTTTGGTTCCACCCCCGGTACTTAATATTCATGAGATAACTTAGTGCAAAACTTAATTTCCCCCCAAAACATTTTATTTAGGGCAGTACAGTAACACTTACATCCATACATGCATGCATGCATCTCTTACCTCTAAAATGTGTGCTCGAGTCAAACAAGACAGGATTCCAACAGGGAAGCCAAAGCGAGAGATGAGGTCAGAGATGATTTTGGCAATCTCTTTACTGTTGTTGGTCTTCATGGGGTAGGCTTCCATCCATTTGGAGTAGTAGTCCATTACAGTTAGTACAAACTTGTGTCTACTTTTGGTCTCTGGAAATGGTCCCTTCACATCCATTGTCAGCCAATCCCATTTCTCCTTGATCTGGTTCAGATAAAGTCATTTGCAGTTATAATGTGTAGTTATAATGTGTAGTTATAATGTGTAGTTATAATGTGTAGTTATAATGTGTAGTTATAATGTGTTGTTATAATGTGTAGTTATATGCACATCCATTAACATGAAGTAATGGGCTGGGGAATACACACGACAGTAACCCTTTAAGTTGACATGGGTCAAAATAATGTTGTTGCCCGCTGTTCAGAATACAATGGTCTGTCAGAAACCTTACCTTGATTGCGTGCTTGGGGATAAAGATCAGACCTTGCTTTTCTAAAGTTGCAAATGGGATCTGAAATTATCAGGAGTTCAGTTATTAAAGCATGTGTATGGAAAGGTTTAAGGTTATAGAAGACCTTTATAGGATGCTGTAATCATACACGCAACTGGCCCTAGAGGTCTGGGCCTCATCAACATAGTTTTGGTTGGGAGTAACGGTGACACTACTTTTCAACACGCTCCTCCCTGGGATTTTTGAGCAGGTACTGTGCATTAAGCTGTTTGGATGGAAACATTTGGAATATTTGGCAAAAGATACATACATGGTTGTTCTGTAAGGTCTGTAAGGAATTAGGGGAACCCTTTCCAAACCAACAATTTTGATGGGCTCAATCAGCTTCATAATGAGGAGCTCAATCAGCTTCATAATGAGGGCTAACTCACAACTTACTTCTTTAGGCATGTCTTTTACAGCCCAGTCAATACTCTGAAAAACAAATAAATACTAAATAAATAAACATGAATTAAATATTTGTTTAAAAAAAATCTAGATAAGAGTGATATGTACTTTGTACCTGTGGAACACAGTAGTCGTCATGGAAACGACTTGGGTGCCATATACTGTGGTTTAAGTAGGTGGGTGGAGACTTCTCCCGTTGTGTCGACTCCTCAGGAACAGGATCCTCTGGAAACTGAAATCACCAGTAGAGGCAAAATACACTTTTATTTGTGAAATCAAAAAGGGAAATACATATGTGGCATATCCTTCAGTGTAAACAGCAACACCAATGGAAAACTGGTATTACATTTTACATATCCTTTAGTGTAAACAGCAACACCAATGGAAAACTGGTATTACATTTTACATATCCTTTAGTGTAAACAGCAACACCAATGGAAAACTGGTATTACATTTTACATATCCTTTAGTGTAAACAGCAACACCAATGGAAAACTGGTATTACATTTTACATATCCTTTAGTGTAAACAGCAACACCAATGGAAAACTGGTATTACATTTTACATATCCTTTAGTGTAAACAGCAACACCAATGGAAAACTGGTATTACATTTTACATATCCTTTAGTGTAAACAGCAACACCAATGGAAAACTGGTATTACAGTTTACATATCCTTTAGTGTAAACAGCAACACCAATGGAAAACTGGTATTACATTTTACATATCCTTTAGTGTAAACAGCAACACCAATGGAAAACTGGTATTACATTTTACATATCCTTTAGTGTAAACAGCAACACCAATGGAAAACTGGTATTACATTTTACATATCCTTTAGTGTAAACAGCAACACCAATGGAAAACTTGTATTACATTTTACATATCCTTTAGTGTAAACAGCAACACCAATGGAAAACGTGTATTACATTTTAAATATCCTTTAGTGTAAACAGCAACACCAATGGAAAACTGGTATTACATTTTAAATATCCTTTAGTGTAAACAGCAACACCAATGGAAAACTGGTATTACATTTTACATATCCTTTAGTGTAAACAGCAACACCAATGGAAAACTGGTATTACATTTTACATATCCTTCAGTGTAAACAGCAACACCAATGGAAAACTGGTATTACATTTTACATATCCTTTAGTGTAAACAGCAACACCAATGGAAAACTGGTATTACATTTTACATATCCTTTAGTGTAAACAGCAACACCAATGGAAAACTGGTATTACAGTTTACATATCCTTTAGTGTAAACAGCAACACCAATGGAAAACTGGTATTACATTTTACATATCCTTTAGTGTAAACAGCAACACCAATGGAAAACCGGTATTACAGTTTACATATCCTTTACTGTAAACAGCAACACCAATGGAAAACTGGTATTACATTTTACATATCCTTTAGTGTAAACAGCAACACCAATGGAAAACTGGTATTACATTTTACATATCCTTTAGTGTAAACAACAACACCAATGGAAAACTGGTAGTACAGTATTACATTTTTTTAATGTTGCATTTCTCACCAATGTTACTCTTTTCCTCCTTCCGGCTGTTTTCTGAAACTACAAGAACTCAACAATAAAACACAAAGTTCAACTCAACCAACAAAGCCAAAGCACGTTTCAAGAATCCCTCATATGTTAAATTCACAACCGCCAGACTCAGTTAGGTCTAATAGTTGAAATGAAAACAACACACCTGCCTCAATTTACTAAATACCTTTTTTTGTAGGTGACTAGGAAAGGCAAAGATAGTTGGTATTGCATCATCACGTAAACGCACTGTCTGCCCAGTTCTATCCATGCACCTCTCCTCAAAATGCTCTGAGCACAGTAAGGAATGAGGGGTTGGCTGCCAGTCTTTCCATTTCATCTGACCCACCCACTCTTTTATTCGTTTAGGATCACGCTTTGGAAAGCTGTTAACACAGGAAAAATGTTAAAAGAACCAAATGTAAACAACAGGGCAATAGGTGATTGTAACATACATTTTTGAACTTTTAAATTAATTATATATAACCATTGATTCTTGAAGAATATAACTTATAAATGCACCATGAGCTTAGTTCAACTGTCATACCCCATCAGAACCCAAAATATAAGAGTGTAATTGTAAACAAACACTTTATAGCCTCACAACATTGCTAAAACTATAATTTTGACATCATGGATGGTCACTCTTGTCAGTCCTTGCATTCATAGCTATGAATTTGACAGTAGTTACATTTCTCCAGCCCCATCCCTCATCTATTTACCAAAATTATGGGCGAGGCTTTGTTATTGTTTTAAATGCAAATCGAAAAAGACAGGGATGAAACAGCGAGCACTTAGGCCGGGGTACTAAGGGGTGTTCATTTGTTTAGAAGTTACACCTTCTTTATGACAAGGTAACTAACATTTATGTCACATTCGTAAGCTAGCTACACAAGCTAACCAAGCACTGTAGCTAACGTAAGCTGACTAGCTAGCTGGCCAAATGTCGACGTTAATCAGATGCTGAAAGCCTACCTGTGAAATGTAACCTTGTTTGTTTTATGTTTAACATTTTTAAACGTATTCCTACAGTTGAAAGCTGAACAACGCCCTGGCATTTTTGCTCGGTAGCTAGTTTTAGCTAACAACTATTAGACCAGGGAATATATAAAAAATAAACAAGGAAGTGACACACAGGAAGTTAACTTTTTTTAGGTTTCTTCTTCTTCTTCTGCCACAACACATCTGTAAAGAAGACAGAAAAATGGCGGACCTCAGGAAAATCAGTTCTGGGTCTCTGCCCTATGTAAACGTTTCCCGAAAAGTGTCAGTTCAAGGGAAGATTTTTATCCTACTCTGTATAATATTGGCCGAACCCGGAGGAGCTACCACCCACTGGGTTGTCACTGAAGATGGAAAAATTCAACAGCAAGTACGTTAACGGCCCGTGTTTATAACCGTATGTTGCTAGCTAGCTAACGATTTTATCACATATAGGTAGAACCCGTTTCTTTGACTTTACTGTTGCTAACATTTGCTAACACGGCTGAAGGCTCATACTAGCTTGTCAACCATCGATTGCCAATTAACTACTTATAAGTTCCTCTCTGGGACTTTTGCTAGCACAGGAATGCAGCAATACTGACCCCCAGATAAATAACGTTAGCTAAGTTAGTTAGAGAACGGGGTCTCTGAGTAAGCCAGAATTAACTTACATATTATCTAGCTCTAACTAGCTAAAGGCATCCAATCATCCTAGAAAATCTAAAATAACACAAACTAGTGATAGGTGATTGGTAGGTAGTAGGTTGGCAAGCTAGCTAATTAGCTACTGGGCTCAAAGATAATGGGCACAACAGAGCTGACAGACTCAGAATCGGCACATCCAGCTAACTAGTAGTTCTGATGCAACCAATAGTTTTGACATCCAGCACAATGTCAAAACTCTCTTGGTTGCATTGAAGCTAAGTGAATTGAATGTACAATTGTGATTCGGGCTTGATGTAACCTCATAAATAAAAGGGGTTTAAATAAAATAATATTTGATGTAACCTTTGTAGCTATACACAACTAATCTAAAGTATCCACTTACAAGTGACGTTTAGAAGGACATTAAATGTTCAGACTATTTAGCCATTGACAGTTTGGCCACAGCTGAACATAATATATAAAATGGATGGATTGGGGAAAAAACAAAGATGACCAACTGCTACTACTACTTAATTACGGTGTCAAATCAGCCAGGTTCCTCTGCCTCAATTCTGTTTTGGTGTTGTCTCACTTCACGTGTACTGTGGTCAGCGGACTCAGAGGTCTTTAGTCTTTGGGGTCGAGTCATAGAGTGGAAACAAGTACTGTCACTGTTTATTTTAAGACTAACATTTTCATTTTCTTTGCAGGTTGACTCTCCTTTAAATCTTAAACATCCACATGACCTTGTCATCTTCATGCGACAGGAGACCCGTGTCAACTACCTGAAGAAGTTAGAGGTGATGATCATCTTTTAATGACTACCTCACAGTGCTCATAGCCTATTGCTCTACTTCCTGGTTTTACAATGTTAGTCCAAGGCCACTGTGTTAAACATCTATACTGCTGTGCTCTCCCTTACTTGAAAGATGCAATATCTCCAATATTCACAGCTGTTCAATAGTCATTTAATACTCATTGATTATTGAAGAATATATTGGATCACATCAGATGGGGCAACCTGTCTTCCTTTCTTCATGTTCCAGGGAGATATAGCATTGCTTCCAAATCAAGTCCCACTGAAATGTCTGAATCTCATGTCTCTGATCCCTGCTTTGTTCAGAAGCAGCTTGTCGCTCAGAAGATTCACATTGAGGAGAATGAGGACAGGGACACGGGCTTGGAGCAGAGGCACTATAAAGAGGATGCCGACTGTGTCATGGCTAAAGTACCCCTGGGAGACTTGGATCTCTACGATGGTACCTACATCTCCCTGGAGAGTAAAGACATCAGGTAAGCCCAGGCTGTGTACTCTTGACCAATCATTTGGTTGTTACTAATGTGCCCTCACATAACTCATTATCAAGGAGAAGCACTGATAAGGGATGTTGACATATGTCATCCGTCATTGGTCGTTCTCCAAAATGGCTTCATCTTATCATTGACATTGACCAATGACATGAGTCATTTTTTGGGGGTGATTTTCAACAACATACAATATATAAGCATTGGATGATCACGTCACATATGTTAGAGGTCATGACACTACAGCACAAAACAACATTTTTATACAAACAAATATATATTTGTTTGAATTTAACATTTATTTAACGAGGCAAGTCAGTTCAGAACAAATTCTTATTTACAATGACGGCCTAGAAACAGTGGTTTAGCTGCCTTGTTCAGGGGCAGAACAACATATGTTTACCTTGTCAGCTCGGGGATTCGATCTAGCAACCTTTTGGTTTGCTGGCCCATCTCTCTTACCACTAGGCTACCTGCTGGTTACTGGCCCATAGCTCTAACCACTAGGCAACCTGCTGGTTACTGGCCCATAGCTCTAACCACTAGGCTACCTGCTGGTTACTGGCCCATCGCTCTAACCACTAGGCTACTTGCTGGTTACTTGCCCATTGCTCTAACCACTAGGCTACTTGCTGGTTACTTGCCCATCGCTCTAACCACTAGGCTACTTGCTGGTTACTTGCCCATCGCTCTAACCACTAGGCTACTTGCTGGTTACTGGCCCATCGCTCTAACCACTAGGCTACTTGCTGGTTACTGGCCCATCGCTCTAACCACTAGGCTACTTGCTGGTTACTTGCCCATCGCTCTAACCACTAGGCTACTTGCTGGTTACTGGCCCATCCCTCTAACCACTAGGCTACTTGCTGGTTACTGGCCCATCGCTCTAACCACTAGGCTACTTGCTGGTTACTGGCCCATCGCTATAACCACTAGGCTACCTGCCGCCCACAAATAAACAATGGAAGTATTTACATACTGTCAGAAGTCATTATTAGAACACACAAAGTGATATTCGAACATTGGAGAACGTAGGGAGTTTACAAGTTCTTGATGACACACTGGTGATGAGAAATCAACAAAGATTTCTGATAGAATAAACCATGATGGCTTGTCTTTCACATCTAGATCAACATGTCCTACATCAACAGGAATTTTAAACAGCTCCATGATACAAGTCAACCACTGGTTACCTTTTCTGCTCTTGTTCCCCCTCTTCTGCTGGACACTACACTAATGCTCCCTGGACCTTGACTATGGATGTTTCTTTCAGCCCTGAGGATTACGTAGATTTTAGGTCCCCTCTACCCCCGGATCTGGAGAAGCCTGACTGTGCCAGAGTATTTGAGCTCCCATATAGTATCCACGGTTTCCAGCATCTCCGGGTGAGTTGAAGGGGAAAGCAAACCCGCTTGTTAATGCGATTGCACATACTTGTCTGGATCTGTGCCATATATGTCTATGTTTTCCAGGGCGTGCAGGAACAGGTGAACCTCACATCTCCTCTGCTCTCTAAAGAGGACCCCATTTTTGGCTCCCTGTCCCACAAACTGGGCCGCAGCATGGACGAGGTGGGCCATCGCATCCAGCAGGGCCTGCTGAGGGTACGTTGCGCTCTATCGCCACTCTTCACCCTCACATACGGCCGCATGGGATTACTTTGAACTTTTATGCACTGATTTGTTCAATGTTATAAATGGACAGTCACTGTTTTAATAGTGTTCTGGTTTGACTTTCATATAGTTCACTTCTGATGACCTGTTTGTTGTGTTGTCCAGAACTCCTCATCCTGGGTGCTGTATAACCTGGCGTCGTTCTACTGGAGGATAAAGAATGAGCCCAGTCGGGCGGTGGACTGTGTGATCCGGGCCCTGCACTTCTCACCCAGGTACGAACAAAGGACAACTCAGCCCCTGGCTTCAGCTTGTCAGGCATCAGGGTCATGTTCATTAGGACACATGATGTAAAGCACTTTGCAATGGAAAACTAAATGAGCCTTTCTTATTGGACTAGTCCTAGTATTCCATAATGTTGTCTTCCCGTTGGTGGCCAATGAACATGTCCCAGCTATGGTTATTCAACATTCAAACAGTGGATCATATAAGAGTTTTAAGTCCCATTCTCGTTGTCTGTTGTGTATCCAGGCAGCACAAGGACCTGGCCCTGGTGAACATGGCCAACATCCTGCATCGGGCCCACTTCTCGGCTGACGCTGCCATCGTGGCTCACACTGCCCTGGATTTGACCTCTGACCTTCTCACCAGCCACTACACCCTGGGCAACATCTACGCAGTGAGTTACAGCACCACTAGTAGATGCACTGAATACAACCCAAGAGATAACACGTTAAAGAGATTCCACTTGTTTCCAAGTTGGTTCCTGATGGAATACACACAAGACAGACAAAACCACAGAAAGCTCGCTGTACGACGTCATCATCTGGTTTCATCAACAGTTGCAGCTCTATCATTCCCATTGAGGCACCATTCTACATCATGTGTAGTGAAACGGTACTAGCATCTATCAAGAGAACAGCAGGGGTCCAAGCACTGACCCTTGAGGAACACCAAAGTCAGTTTTTAGGGATGTCTAATGACGATAAAGAAAGTAGGCATTAGGTGATTTAAACCAAATGGAGACTTTAAATAGAACACGAGGTTCTGCAACATTTGTTTCCACTATGTTTTAACATTTCTGGAGGGATGTTGACGTAGAGTTGTGTTGGTTTTTGTTCACATACAGTCTGCTTTTAATATTTTCACTACATCGACACTTACAGTAGGATGATACACTTACAGTAGGATGATACAGGAGGCTTATACACTGACAGGAGGCTTATACACTGACAGGAGGCTTATACACTGACAGGAGGCTTATACACTGACAGGAGGCTTATACACTGACAGGAGGCTGATACACTGACAGGAGGCTTATACACTGACAGGAGGCTTATACACTTGACAGGAGGCTTATACACTGACAGGAGGCTTATACACTGACAGGAGGCTTATACACTGACAGGAGGCTTATACACTGACAGGAGGCTTATACACTGACAGGAGGCTTATACACTGACAGGAGGCTTATACACTGACAGGAGGCTTATACACTGACAGGAGGCTTATACACTGACAGGAGGCTTATACACTGACAGGAGGCTTATACACTGACAGGAGGCTTATACACTGACAGGAGGCTTATACACTGACAGGAAGGAGGCTTATACACTGACAGGAAGGAGGCTTATACACTGACAGGAAGGAGGCTTATACACTGACAGGAAGGAGGCTTATACACTGACAGGAAGGAGGCTTATACACTGACAGGAAGGAGGCTTATACACTGACAGGAAGGAGGCTTATACACTGACAGGAAGGAGGCTTATACACTGACAGGAAGGAGGCTTATACACTGACAGGAAGGAGGCTTATACACTGACAGGAAGGAGGCTTATACACTGACAGGAAGGAGGCTTATACACTGACAGGAAGGAGGCTTATACACTGACAGGAAGGAGGCTTATACACTGACAGGAAGGAGGCTTATACACTGACAGGAAGGAGGCTTATACACTGACAGGAAGGAGGCTTATACACTGACAGGAAGGAGGCTTATACACTGACAGGAAGGAGGCTTATACACTGACAGGAAGGAGGCTTATACACTGACAGGAAGGAGGCTTATACACTGACAGGAAGGAGGCTTATACACTGACAGGAAGGAGGCTTATACACTGACAGGAAGGAGGCTTATACACTGACAGGAAGGAGGCTTATACACTGACAGGAGGCTTATACACTGACAGGAGGCTTATACACTGACAGGAGGCTTATACACTGACAGGAGGCTTATACACTGACAGGAGGACACTGGCTTATACACTGACAGGAGGAGGCTTATACACTGACAGGAAGGAGGCTTATACACTGACAGGAAGGCTTATACACTGACAGGAAGGCTTATACACTGACAGGAAGGAGGCTGATACACTGACAGGAAGGAGGCTTATACACTGACAGGAAGGAGGCTTATACACTGACAGGAAGGAGGCTTATACACTGACAGGAAGGAGGCTTATACACTGACAGGAAGGAGGCTGATACACTGACAGGAAGGAGGCTTATACACTGACAGGAAGGAGGCTTATACACTGACAGGAAGGAGGCTTATACACTGACAGGAAGGAGGCTTATACACTGACAGGAAGGAGGCTTATACACTGACAGGAAGGAGGCTTATACACTGACAGGAAGGAGGCTTATACACTGACAGGAAGGAGGCTTATACACTGACAGGAAGGAGGCTTATACACTGACAGGAAGGGAGCTTATACACTGACAGGAAGGAGGCTGATACACTGACACTGGAGGCTTATACACTGACACTGGGCTGATACACTGACAGGAGGCTGATACACTGACAGGAAGGAGGCTGATACACTGACAGGAAGGCTGACATACACTGACACTGGGATGATACACTGACAGGAGGCTTATACACTGACAGGAATACACTGACACTGAGGCTGATACACTGACAGGAAGGAGGCATACACTGACACTGAAGGCACTGACAGGAAGGAGGCTTATACACTGACAGGAAGGAGGCTTATACACTGACACTGGGATACACTGACACTGGGCTGATACACTGACAGGGCTGATACACTGACACTGGGGGCTGATACACTGGACAGGGCTGATACACTGACACTAGGCTGATACACTGGAGGCTGATACACTGACAGGAGGCTGATACACTGACACTGGGCACTGATACACTGACACTGGGCTGATACACTGACACTGGGGCTGATACACTGACACTGGCTGATACACTGACACTGGGCTGATACACTTGACACTGGGCTGATACACGACACTAGGCTGATACACTGACACGAGGCTGATCACTGACACGAGGCTGATCACTGACACGGGGCTGATCACTGACACTGGGCTGATCACTGACACTGGGCTGATCACTGACACTGGGCTGATACACTTGACACTGGGCTGATACACTTGACACTGGGCTGATACACTTGACACTGGGCTGATACACTTGACACTGGGCTGATACACTTGACACTGGGCTGATACACTTGACACTGGGCTGATACACTTGACACTGACACTGGCTGATACACTTGACACTGGGCTGATACACTTGACACTGGGCTGATACACTTGACACTGGGCTGATACACTTGACACTGGGCTGATACACTTGACACTGGGCTGATACACTTGACACTGGGCTGATACACTTGACACTGGGCTGATACACTGACACTAGGCTGATACACTAGGATGATACACGAGGCTGATACACTTGACACTGGGCTGATACACTTGACACTGGGCTGATACACTTGACACTGGGCTGATACACTTGACACTGGGCTGATACACTTGACACTGGGCTGATACACTTGACACTGGGCTGATACACTTGACACTGGGATGATACACTTGACACTGGGATGATACACTTGACACTGGGATGATACACTGACACTGGCTGATACACTGACACTGGGCTGATACACTGACACTGGGATGATACACTGATACACTTGAGGGCTGATACACTGACACACTTGACAGGCTGATACACTTGACACTGGGCTGATACACTTGACACTGGGCTGATACACTTGACACTGGGCTGATACACTTGACACTGGGCTGATACACTTGACACTGGGCTGATACACTTGACACTGGGCTGATACACTTGACACTGGGCTGATACACTTGACACTGGGCTGATACACTTGACACTGGGCTGATACACTTGACACTGGGCTGATACACTGACACTAGGCTGATACACGAGGCTGATACACTTGACACTGGGCTGATACACTTGACACTGGGCTGATACACTTGACACTGGGCTGATACACTGACACTGGGATGATACACTGACACTAGGATGATACACTGACACTGGGCTGATACACTTGACACTGGGCTGATACACTTGACACTGGGCTGATACACTTGACACTGGGCTGATACACTGACACTGGGCTGATACACTTGACACTGGGCTGATACACTTGACACTGGGCTGATACACTTGACACTGGGCTGATACACTTGACACTGGGCTGATACACTTGACACTGGGCTGATACACTTGACACTGGGCTGATACACTGAGGCTGATACACTGACACTAGGCTGATACACTGACACTAGGCTGATACACTTGACACTGGCTGATACACTACACTGACACTGCTGATACACTTGACACTGGGCTGATACACTGACACTGAGGCTGATACACTGACACTAGGCTGATACACTGACACTGGGCTGATACACTTGACACTAGGCTGATACACGACACTGATACACTTGACACGAGGCTGATACACTGACACTGGGCTGATACACTGACACTGGGCTGATACACTTGACACTGGCTGATACACTGATACACTGACACTGGGCTGATACACTGACACTGGGCTGATACACTTGACACTGGGCTGATACACTTGACACTGGGCTGATACACTTGACACTGGGCTGATACACTTGACACTGGGCTGATACACTTGACACTGGACACTAGGCTGATACACTGACACGAGGCTGATACACTGACACTAGGATGATACACGAGGCTGATACACTGACACGAGGCTGATACACTTGACACTGGGATGATACACTGACACTGGCTGGGCTGATACACTTGACACGAGGCTGATACACTGACACTGGGCTGATACACTGACACTAGGATGATACACTGACACGAGGCTGATACACTGACACTAGGCTGATACACGAGGCTGATACACTTGACACGGGGCTGATACACTGACACGAGGCTGATACACTGACACGAGGCTGATACACTGACACGAGGCTGATACACTGACACGAGGCTGATACACTGACACGAGGCTGATACACTGACACGAGGCTGATACACTGACACTGGGCTGATACACTGACACTAGGCTGATACACTGACACTAGGCTGATACACTTGACACGAGGCTGATACACTGACACGAGGCTGATACACTGACACGAGGCTGATACACTGACACGAGGCTGATACACTGACACTAGGCTGATACACTGACACTAGGATGATACACTGACACTAGGATGATACACTGACACTAGGATTTTTTACAAAACTGGAGTATAGCAATAATTTATCCAACAGTTATGCAGTGAATATGGATGTAGGATGTTACTGCAATGCTTGTTGGCATGGTTTTCTTCAGGTGCTCAGGAAGTGTATTGTCAATGTTACCGGCCCTGACCTTCAGTTCTCTCTCCATTTATACTAGAGGAGTGAATCATCTCTAATAGATTATTTATCTCTGTCTGTCTCTACCTCCTGTCCTCTATCCTCTTTGTCTTTAGATGCTGGGGGAGTATAACCACTCAGTGCTGTGCTATGAGCAGGCTCTCCAGGCCCAGCTGGGCTTTGAGCAGGCCCTGAGGAGGAAGCACGCCGTCCTCTGTCAGCAGAAACTGGAGCAGCGCCTGGAGGCCCAACACAGGTAAAGGCACAGTGCCTCACTGCTCATGGTGTGGTTAGGTTCATAGAGAGTGAGGAACCTTTTTTAAGGGGATTTGATGGGATGGGAAGTATTGTTGTGGACACAGACTTCCTCTTTATGTGGCACAGGTTACAATGCTGAAAATACCCTGAGTCGACAAAATATTATGAACACCTGCTCTTTCCATGACAGACCGACCAGGGGAATCCAGGTGAAAGCTGTGATCCCTTATTGATGTCACTTGTTAAATCCACTTCAATCAGTGTAGATGAAGGAGAGGAGACAGGTAAAAGAAGGATTTTTAAGCCTTGTGACAGTTCCGACATGGATTGTGTATGTGTGCCATTGATGGTAAAGACAAAAGATTGAAGGGCCTTTGTGTCAAGAACTGCAATGCTGCTGTGTTTTTCACGCCCAACAGTTTCCTGTGTGTATACAGAATGGTCCACCACCCAAAGGACATCTAGCCAACTTGACACAACTGTGGGAAGCATTGGAGTCAACATGGGTCAGCATCCCTGTGGAATGCTTTCAACACCTTGTAGAGTCCATGACCCGACGAATTGAGTCTGTTCTGAGGGCAACGGGAGCCACTCAATATTAGGAAGGTGTTCTTAATGTTTTGTACACTCGGTGTATAACAGCACAGTGACCTGTCAGTAGGCCTCGGGCTAGCTATATGTGATCTGTCACACCCCCCAGGTCTCTGCAGCGCACGCTGAACGAGCTGAAGGAATACCAGAAACAGCATGACCACTACCTGCGTCAGCAGGAGGCCCTGGACAAATACAAGCTGCTGCAGGAAGAGCAGATCCTCCGCAACATCATCCACGAGACCCAGATGGCCAAGGAGGCACAGCTGGGTGAGATGCTATACACACACACACACTCGCACACAATATATACACACACTCGCACGCAATATATACTCACTCACACACACACACTCGCACGCTATATACACACACTCGCACGCTATATACACACACACACACTCGCACGCTATATACACACTCGCACGCTATATACACACACACACACACACACTCGCACGCTATATACACACACACACACACACACACACACACACTCGCACGCTATATACACACACACACACACACTCGCACGCTATATACACACACGCTATATACACACACACACACACTCGCACGCTATATACACACACACACACACACACACACGCACGCTATATACACACACACACACTCGCACGCTATATACACACACACACACACACTCGCACGCTATATACACACACACACACTCGCACGC
Organism: Oncorhynchus keta; assembly: GCF_023373465.1. Taxonomy (NCBI): domain Eukaryota; kingdom Metazoa; phylum Chordata; class Actinopteri; order Salmoniformes; family Salmonidae; genus Oncorhynchus; species Oncorhynchus keta. The sequence goes on along the minus strand of NW_026291009.1, from coordinate 203,074 downwards.
TATATACACACACACACACTCGCACGCTATATACACACACACACACTCGCACGCTATATACACACACACACACTCGCACGCTATATACACACACACACTCGCACGCTATATGCACACACACACACTCGCACGCGATATACACACAATCGCACGCTAATATGCACACACACACTCGCACGCTATATGCACACACACACTCGCACGCTATATGCACACACACACTCGCACGCTATATACACACACACACTCGCACGCTATATACACACACACACTCGCACGCGATATACACACACTCGCACGCAATATATACACACACACTCGCACGCAATATACACACACACAGTGTATATGGCTGAGCAGCCATCGTTCATCCATATACTTACATGAACATATTCTCATTCACCCCTTTAGATTGTGTGTATTAGGTAGTTGTTGGGGGGGGATTGTTAGATGACTTGTTAGATATTACTGCACTGTCGGAACTAGAACCTCAAGCATTTCGCTACACTCGCATTAACATCTGCTAACCATGTGCATGACCAATAACATTTGATTTGAGTTTTATATAAATAAATATGTCAATTTAGAGCTGGTCAGTTAATTCAATATATACTTGGTAAACATAAAATAGTGCATCAATAATGAGTTGTTTTTGTTCAGGCAACCACCAGATGTGTCGTCTGGGCCAACAACAGAGCAGCCTGTTCTGCCCCTTGGACCTGCCGGTGCGTTATCACCGTGGAGACCTGTTTGAGCACGTCCACCACATCCAGTTTGGAGAGGAGGTCTCTGTGGCGGGCAGCGTTGCTCTGGTGTCGGAGCCCAGCACCAACCAGACCACCAGCTCACACCTCCACCCCTCTGTGTCCGGAGACCCTGAGCCTGCAGCCCTCTGGGGCCACCAGGCCTCCCCCACCGAAGTGAGTTCAGACTGTGTGTGTGTGTTTGGCAGGATTTATTAGTGTGTGTGTGGATAGTGGGCTTTGTGCTGTGTTGGCAGGACAGTCTAAAGTTTCTGTGGCGCTTACTGCGTGTGTTTTGTCTGTAGGACATTCAGAGGCTGCTGTGGCCTCGGAGGGCAGACTGTGCTGATGAGTTTCCTGTCATCCCCCCCGCCCACCTACTACCCACCTTCTACCTCCCACCTGAGACACAGGGCCCCAGGTTAGTGTGTTAGACACTGTGCCCCAGGTTAGTGTGTTAGACACTGGACCCCAGGTTAGAGTGTTAGACACTGTGCCCCGGGTTAGCGTGTTAGACACTGTGCCCCGGGTTAGCGTGTTAGACACTGTGCCCCGGGTTAGCGTGTTAGACACTGTGCCCCGGGTTAGCGTGTTAGACACTGTGCCCCGGGTTAGCGTGTTAGACACTGTGCCCCGGGTTAGCGTGTTAGACACTGTGCCCCGGGTTAGCGTGTTAGACACTGTGCCCCGGGTTAGCGTGTTAGACACTGTGCCCCGGGTTAGCGTGTTAGACACTGTGCCCCGGGTTAGCGTGTTAGACACTGTGCCCCGGGTTAGCGTGTTAGACACTGTGCCCCGGGTTAGCGTGTTAGACACTGGGCCCCGGGTTAGCGTGTTAGACACTGGGCCCCGGGTTAGCGTGTTAGACACTGGGCCCCGGGTTAGCGTGTTAGACACTGGGCCCCGGGTTAGCGTGTTAGACACTGGGCCCCGGGTTAGCGTGTTAGACACTGGGCCCCGGGTTAGCGTGTTAGACACTGGGCCCCGGGTTAGCGTGTTAGACACTGGGCCCCGGGTTAGCGTGTTAGACACTGGGCCCGGGTTAGCGTGTTAGACACTGGGCCCCGGGTTAGCGTGTTAGACACTGGGCCCCGGGTTAGCGTGTTAGACACTGGGCCCCGGGTTAGCGTGTTAGACACTGGGCCCCGGGTTAGCGTGTTAGACACTGGGCCCCGGGTTAGCGTGTTAGACACTGGGCCCCGGGTTAGCGTGTTAGACACTGGGCCCCGGGTTAGCGTGTTAGACACAGGGCCCCGGGTTAGCGTGTTAGACACTGGGCCCCGGGTTAGCGTGTTAGACACTGGGCCCCGGGTTAGCGTGTTAGACACTGGGCCCCGGGTTAGCGTGTTAGACACTGGGCCCCGGGTTAGCGTGTTAGACACTGGGCCCCGGGTTAGCGTGTTACACTGGGCCCACTGGGCCCCGGGTTAGCGTGTTAGACACTGGGCCCCGGGTTAGCGTGTTAGACACTGGGCCCCGGGTTAGCGTTAGTGTTAGACACTGGGCCCCGGGTTAGCGTGTTAGACACTGGGCCCCGGGTTAGCGTGTTAGACACTGGGCCCCGGGTTAGCGTGTTAGGGCCCCGGGTTACACACTGGGCCCCGGGTGTTAGCGTGTTAGACACTGGGCCCCGGGTTAGCGTGTTAGACACTGGGCCCCGGGTTAGCGTGTTAGACACTGGGCCCCGGGTTAGCGTGTTAGACACTGGGCCCCGGGTTAGCGTGTTAGACACTGGGCCCCGGGTTAGCGTGTTAGACACTGGGTTAGCGTGTTAGACACTGGGCCCCGGGTTAGCGTGTTAGACACTGGGCCCCGGGTTAGCGGGCCCCGGTGTTAGACACTGGGCCCCGGGTTAGCGTGTTAGACACTGGGCCCCGGGTTAGCGTGTTTAGACACACTGGGCCCCGGGTTAGCGTGTTAGTGGGCCCCGGGTTAGCGTGTTAGACACTGGGCCCCGGGTTAGCGTGTTAGACACTGGGGGCCCCGGGTTAGCGTGTTAGACACTGGGCCCCCCGGGTTAGCGGTTAGTTAGCGTGTTAGACACTGGGCCCCGGGTTAGCGTGTTAGACACTGGGCCCCGGGTTAGCGTGTTAGACACTGGGCCCCGGGTTAGCGTGTTAGACACTGGGCCCCGGGTTAGCGTGTTAGACACTGGGCCCCGGGTTAGCGTGTTAGACACTGGGCCTCGGGTTTGTGTGTGCTACCTTTTTGTGCCTGTTTCTAACATGGTGCGTGTTGTATCTTGAAGCTGTGTGTGTGCTGGTCGACTGTGTTGACTCGTAGAGCCTCTTCCTCAGCATGGTTTGTGTAACGTGATGTATGATATGACATTCATGTATTTGCTGACCTCACTGATGTGTGTTCAGCCTCCAGACGGTGCTGTACGGTACCGGACCCCCTCCATCCTCCCTGGCTTCTCCAGACTGTGGCCCTGTGCTCCAGCCCCCTCCAGCTGACCTGCCTGCCTCTGTGGACTGGACCTTGGAGGACAAGGAGCTGCCAGACCCTCACGCCACCCAGGTCAGTGTGTGTATTGGATAGGTGGTCTGTAACATCAACATATTTTAGAGACTGGGCTTTGGATTCAATACAATACCATCTTTATTAATCCATTTTACAGAGACAACAGAAATGTGTTTTCTGTCACAGTACCCATCTTCACCACTGGGAGCACCACTGGAGCAGGGTTGAAGTGTGTCACTGTGCTGATCCTGTGTGTGTGTGTGTGTGTGTGTGTGTGTGTGTGTGTGTGTGTGTGTGTGTGGGTACAGGTACTGCTGTCTCGCAGCAGAGGTTGGAGTTTGGAGCAGGCTGGTGCCAGCATAGCCCAAGCCATGAAGAAGGTGAGCGCCGTAGAACAGAGAAACGTCGTTTCATATCAGAAATATCCTCCACTACTGTCCTGAGAAATGCGATGGCTTTGGGCTGTTCTGTCAGAATAAACAGCCTTCCACAGTTGTAATAGGAAATGATCCGTCTTCAGACAGTGTACATCCTCCTCTCCTCCAGGATAGCGCCCCTGGCTGGTTGCTCCAGAACGAGGCGGCGTTGTTCTGGCGGGCGAAGGGTAACGGTACCAGCTCGCTGCAGTGTCTGCGCCACTCCCTGGCCTCGGCTCCGCCCACCCAGCGCCACCTGCCCCTCGTCAACGCTGCCAATCTGCTTCTGCGCCACGGCCTCAGCGCCCACGCACACACTCTGCTGGAGGACGCCCTGGCACTCAACGCCTCTGAGGTACACACACTTTTAACTACTTTATTTAAATCCACAAATCACATTACATTCGAGAAGGATTGAAACAATTCAAAGGTCTTTGTGTGCGTGGCCACTTAAGGATACAGAAAGCACCTTGTTCTCCAAACAGCCAGGCGACCCACAGCTGTCAAAGAGCAGTTCCTAGCCCTCTGCTTTGCTCCAGTCTTAGGCAGGCCTGCAGGCCACGCACTGTTAGGTGTTGTACCTGGCTGAGACTGCCAAATATCAGGACTACTAAAAGCTTGCAGCTATATCTGAGGCTGTTCTAGTAGGATACGATCGACTGGTATTTCAGCAATGGTCTGCTCCACGTAACAATCAAATCACACTCTGCTGGAGGACACCTTGGTTCTCAACACCTCCGAGGTGTACACACACACACACACACACACACACACACACACACTCCTTTTCTTACATTCATATTCCTGTTCTTGCATGACATATATCCCGAGTGGCGCAGCGGTCTAAGGGACTGCTTCTCGGCGCAAAAGGCGTCACTACAGTCCCTGGTTCGAATACAGGCTGTATCACATCCGGCCGTGATTGGGAGTCCCATAGGGTGGCGCACAATTGGCCCAGCGTCGTCCGGGTTTGGCCGTGGTAGGCCGCCATTGTAAATAAGAATTTGTTCTTATTTGACTTGCCTAGTTAAATAAAGGTTCAATTAAACCAGTTTTAAAGTGTCATACAGCACCTTTAGGAGTTGTCCAGTGTTCTCTAATGGGATGTTATGTAATGATATCCACAGTGTTCTCTAATGGGATGTTATGTAATGATGTCCACAGTGTTCTCTAATGGGATGTTATGTAATGATATCCACAGTGTTCTCTAATGGGATGTTATGTAATGATATCCACAGTGTTCTCTAATGGGATGTTATGTAATGATATCCACAGTGTTCTCTAATGGGATGTTATGTAATGATATCCACAGTGTTCTCTAATGGGATGTTATGTAATGATGTCCACAGTGTTCTCTAATGGGATGTTATGTAATGATATCCACAGTGTTCTCTAATGGGATGTTATGTAATGATATCCACAGTGTTCTCTAATGGGATGTTATGTAATGATATCCACAGTGTTCTCTAATGGGATGTTATGTAATGATGTCCACAGTGTTCTCTAATGGGATGTTATGTAATGATATCCACAGTGTTCTCTAATGGGATGTTATGTAATGATATCCACAGTGTTCTCTAATGGGATGTTATGTAATGATGTCCACAGTGTTCTCTAATGGGATGTTATGTAATGATGTCCACAGTGTTCTCTAATGGGATGTTATGTAATGATGTCCACAGTGTTCTCTAATGGGATGTTATGTAATGATGTCCACAGTGTTCTCTAATGGGATGTTATGTAATGATGTCCACAGTGTTCTCTAATGGGATGTTGTATAATGATATCCACAGTGTTCTCTAATGGGATGTTATGTAATGATATCCACAGTGTTCTCTAATGGGATGTTATATAATGATATCCACAGTATGGTCCCAATGGGATGTTATGTAATGATATCCACAGTATGGTCCCAATGGGATGTTATGTAATGATATCCACAGTGTTCTCTAATGGGATGTTATGTTATGATATCCACAGTGTTCTCTAATGGGATGTTACGTAATGATATCCACAGTGTTCTCTAATGGGATGTTATGTAATGATATCCACAGTGTTCTCTAATGGGATGTTATGTAATGATGTCCACAGTGTTCTCTAATGGGATGTTATGTAATGATATCCACAGTGTTCTCTAATGGGATGTTATGTAATGATGTCCACAGTGTTCTCTAATGGGATGTTATGTAATGATGTCCACAGTGTTCTCTAATGGGATGTTATGTAATGATGTCCACAGTGTTCTCTAATGGGATGTTATGTAATGATATCCACAGTGTTCTCTAATGGGATGTTATGTAATGATATCCACAGTGTTCTCTAATGGGATGTTATGTAATGATGTCCACAGTGTTCTCTAATGGGATGTTATGTAATGATATCCACAGTGTTCTCTAATGGGATGTTATGTAATGATATCCACAGTGTTCTCTAATGGGATGTTATGTAATGATGTCCACAGTGTTCTCTAATGGGATGTTATGTAATGATATCCACAGTGTTCTCTAATGGGATGTTATGTAATGATGTCCACAGTGTTCTCTAATGGGATGTTATGTAATGATATCCACAGTGTTCTCTAATGGGATGTTATGTAATGATGTCCACAGTGTTCTCTAATGGGATGTTATGTAATGATGTCCACAGTGTCCCAATGGGATGTTATGTAATGATATCCACAGTATGGTCCTAATGGGATGTTATGTAATGATGTCCACAGTGTTCTCTAATGGGATGTTATGTAATGATGTCCACTGTGTTCTCTAATGGGATGTTATGTAATGATGTCCACAGTGTTCTCTAATGGGATGTTATGTAATGATGTCCACTGTGTTCTCTAATGGGATGTTATGTAATGATGTCCACAGTGTTCTCTAATGGGATGTTATGTAATGATATCCACAGTGTTCTCTAATGGGATGTTATGTAATGATGTCCACAGTGTTCTCTAATGGGATGTTATGTAATGATATCCACAGTGTTCTCTAATGGGATGTTATGTTCTCTAATGGGATGTTATGTAATGATGTCCACAGTGTTCTCTAATGGGATGTTATGTAATGATATCCACAGTGTTCTCTAATGGGATGTTATGTAATGATATCCACAAGTGTTCTCTAATGGGATGTTATGTAATGATATCCACAGTGTTCTCTAATGGGATGTTATGTAATGATGTCCACAGTGTTCTCTAATGGGATGTTATGTAATGATATCCACAGTGTTCTCTAATGGGATGTTATGTAATGATGTCCACAGTGTTCTCTAACGGGATGTTATGTAATGATATCCACAGTGTTCTCTAATGGGATGTTATGTAATGATATCCACAGTGTTCTCTAATGGGATGTTACGTAATGATATCCACAGTGTTCTCTAATGGGATGTTACGTAATGATGTCCACAGTGTTCTCTAATGGGATGTTATGTAATGATATCCACAGTGTTCTCTAATGGGATGTTATGTAATGATATCCACAGTGTTCTCTAATGGGATGTTATGTAATGATATCCACAGTATGGTCCCAATGGTATGTTACGTAATGATATCCACAAGTGTTCTCTAATGGGATGTTATGTAATGATATCCACAAGTGTTCTCTAATGGGATGTTATGTAATGATATCCACAGTGTTCTCTAATGGGATGTTATGTAATGATATCCACAGTGTTCTCTAATGGGATGTTATGTAATGATATCCACAGTGTTCTCTAATGGGATGTTTTATAATGATGTCTACAGTGTTCTCTAATGGGATGTTAGTAATGATGTCCACAGTGTTCTCTAATGGGATGTTATGTTATGATGTCCACAGTGTTCTCTAATGGGATGTTATGTAATGATGTCCACAGTGTTCTCTAATGGGATGTTATGTAATGATGTCCACAGTGTTCTCTAATGGGATGTTATGTAATGATGTCCACAGTGTTCTCTAATGGGATGTTATGTAATGATATCCACAGTGTTCTCTAATGGGATGTTATGTAATGATATCCACAGTGTTCTCTAATGGGATGTTATGTAATGATGTCCACAGTGTTCTCTAATGGGATGTTATGTAATGATGTCCACAGTGTTCTCTAATGGGATGTTATGTAAGGATATCCACGGAATGGTCCTAATCCACAGTATGGTCCCAATGGGATGTTATATAATGACATCCACAGTGTTCTCTAATGGGATGTTATGTAATGATATCCACAGTGTTCTCTAATGGGATGTTTTATAATGATGTCTACAGTGTTCTCTAATGGGATGTTATGTAATGATGTCCACAGTGTTCTCTAATGGGATGTTATGTAATGATATCCACAGTGTTCTCTAATGGGATGTTTTATAATGATGTCTACAGTGTTCTCTAATGGGATGTTATGTAATGATGTCCACAGTGTTCTCTAATGGGATGTTATGTAATGATGTCCACAGTGTTCTCTAATGGGATGTTATGTAATGATGTCCACAGTGTTCTCTAATGGGATGTTATGTAATGATGTCCACAGTGTTCTCTAATGGGATGTTGTATAATGATGTCCACAGTGTTCTCTAATGGGATGTTGTATAATGATATCCACAGTGTTCTCTAATGGGATGTTATGTAATGATATCCACAGTGTTCTCTAATGGGATGTTATATAATGATATCCACAGTATGGTCCCAATGGGATGTTATATAATGACATCCACAGTGTTCTCTAATGGGATGTTATATAATGATATCCACAGTATGGTCCCAATGGGATGTTATATAGTGATATCCATTCTAATGACTCTGTTTCCCTGCTCTCCTCTGGTCCCCTGGCAGCCCCACACTCTCCTGAGCCTGGTGAGCGTGAATCTGGCCCAGGGCAACGTGACGGGCGCCCTGGACCTGTTCCGCCAGACCCTGGCTCTCTCTGCCAGTTGTGCCCAGTGCCGTGCCAGCCTGCCCCTTCTACGATGCCTGCAGTTCTACCCCTTCCTCTACAACCTGCAGCGCTCACCATGTCCGCGTGAGTGCCCCGGTTCACCTCTCATGCCATACTTTATTGTCCATTGTTGTGGAAATTAATTTGGGAGGCCTGGGATAAGTGGTACTTGGCTTATTTTATTGTCAGTACCAACCTTCCCCTTTTGACCTCTGTCTGTCTTGTGTAAGGGGTGACAGTGTTGTAAATTCAAACTTTGACCTCTGTCTGACTATCTTGTCTAAAGGCTTTAATATTAATCAGGTGATCAGCTGTAGTATTGGAGATAGACCTGGAATCTATCTGCAGTCCACCCTCTGATTTTCGCTCTCTCGCACTCTCTCTCTTTCTGTCTCTCTCTTTCTGTGTCTCTCACTTTCTCTGTGTCTCTGTGTTTCTCTCTAGAATGTGGAGAAAAGAGGAAAGTGTTTTAAGTGGAGAAATGTTCCTCTCAATAATTGAAGCTGTTAAAAATAGTCCAGCTGCTGCTGCTTTTAAAAAAGTCTATATTTGCCAATCAGACGCCAACCCTCTCACCATGTTTAGAACCTCCACACACACACTTTCTATGTAGAGGTGAAAAGGTGCAGGGTTACAAGAGAGACCCATCTCCACTAGGAGGTCCTGTTCTGGTTTCTGTATGTGTTGCTTGAACGTCATGCACATGGTTGGAAGGCCAGTGTAGTGGAGAAAGTGTGTGTGTGTGCTGATGGTTTTAGTGTGTGTGTGCTGATGGTTTTAGTGTGTGTGTGTGCTGATGGTTTTAGTGTGTGTGTGTGCTGATGGTTTTAGTGTGTGTGTGTGCTGATGGTTTTAGTGTGTGTGTGCTGATGGTTTTAGTGTGTGTGTGTGCTGATGGGTTTAGTGTGTGTGTGTGCTGATGGTTTTAGTGTGTGTGTGTGCTGATGGTTTTAGTGTGTGTGTGTGCTGATGGTTTTAGTGTGTGTGCGTGCTGATGGGTTTAGTGTGTCTGTGCTGATGGGTTTAGTGTGTGTGTGTGTCAACAGAGGGTGCTTTGTGTGTCGGTGAGGAGGATGTGACTCTACATCTAGATGAATGGGAGGCTGGCAGTAGACAGAAGCAGCAGGAGGACCCCACCACCACGGCTGCCCAGGCTCTGCCTGTCTCCACAGTGGAGGAAGCCCTCCTGTTTGAGAGTAAGACCCTTGTGATTTGGACTATGACTGTATGAAATCAAATGAACAGAACTGTTTGTGGAGTTATGCACACTCAGATTCTCAAACATCTGGGTCCTGTTCATTAGGGCACTGTAGCAAAACGTTTTGAAACAGAAAAACTACAGATGTCATGTTAACCCCTCCCTGTTTCTGTCCGTTGTCTTCCTGTTTGGTACCTAATGAACAGGACCCTGCCTTTCTGTTTGTAACAGAGGTGGTGCTGGACAGTAACGGCTCTGGAGAAGCAAGCCAACAGCCCGGAGGAGGAGAGAGGGATGAGGAGGAGTGGCAGCTGAAGGAGGAGCTGATGGGGGCCTTCGAGGGGGCTCTGGACGTAGGGGGCAAGCGGGGCGACCTGAGGGGCATCCGCGTGCTGAAGAACGACCGGGTGATGGGAGCGGGCCGGAGCGGAGGAGGGCCCTGCTTCGGGAACTGTGAGGATGACGAGGGGGCTGAGTGGGTAGGTGTCCTGTCCTGAGTAACTACCATGATGTAATATAGAGACAGACAGGGGGCTGAGTGGGTAGGTGTCCTGTCCTGAGTAACTACCATGATGTAATATAGAGACAGACAGGGGTCTGAGTGGGTAGGTGTCCTGTCCTGAGTAACTACCATGATGTAATATAGAGACAGACAGGGGGCTGAGTGGGTAGGTGTCCTGTCCTGAGTAACTACCATGATGTAATATAGAGACAGACAGGGGGCTGAGTGGGTAGGTGTCCTGTCCTGAGTAACTACCATGATGTAATATAGAGACAGACAGGGGGCTGAGTGGTACATGTCCTGTCCTGAGTAACTACCATGATGTAATATAGAGACAGACAGGGGGCTGAGTGGTACATGTCCTGTCCTGAGTAACTACCATGATGTATATAAAGTTCTGTCCAAACAGTAGCCAGGCCCCAGCCCAACATCCCCCCACCTCTCTGTGTTCCTGGTCCTCCACAGATCACATTCCAGGTGAAGCGTGTGAGGAAGCCCAAGGCGGACAGCCCTGAGGTCTGGGGCAGTGCTGAGGACACCCTGCAGGGGGAGACACTGCTCCCTGGAGGCCACTCTGTTCTGGAGATCAGCGGCCCCACCATCCCGTCCCCCGGGCCCTCAGGTAATTAACAGCCTGCATGCTCACAGACAAACTCACACTGACAATCTCAATTGTATTTACTTGACTCCTCGTGTCCTCTCGCCGCCTCCTCAAAACCCATTGGAGAAGAAGGCCAGTTGGGAAGGACCTCTGACTTTAACATCCAATGGATTCTGAGAAGGATGCGAGGAATCAAGGAAATACAATTTGAGATTCTCCCATAAAGACAGTTCTCTTAGTCATCATCATTGAACCATATTAAGAAAGTGTGTGTGTGTGTGCGCGCGCAGGGCGATGGAGGGACTATACCGGTCTGGGCTGGCCGGGGCCAGAGGAGTGCCAGAGAACACGCAGGGTAGACCTCACCACCGTGGCCAGTACCTGGCTGGCCGTGTCTGCCAAGAACATCGAGTCAGTACCAACCTTCCCCTTTGACCTCTCTCTGTCTTGTGTAAGGGGTTAGGACAGTGTTGTAAATTCAACCTTTGAACTCTGTCTGGTTATCTCATAGATAACTATATATAGTGTGTGTGTGACAGTGGTTTCCCAACCCTCCCCTGGGGAATCTACCTCCCAGTCCACATTGTTCCAACCCTTCCCTGGGGAATCTACCTCCCGGTCCACATTGTTCCAACCCTCCCCTGGGGAATCTACCTCCCGGTCCACATTGTTCCAACCCTCCCCTGGGGAATCTGCCTCCCGGTCCACATTGTTCCAACCCTCCCCTGGGGAATCTACCTCCCAGTCCACATTGTTCCAACCCTCCCCTGGGGAATCTACCTCCCAGTCCACATTGTTCCAACCCTCCCCTGGGGAATCTACCTCCCAGTCCACATTGTTCCAACCCTCCCCTGGGGAATCTACCTCCGGTCCACATTGAATCTACCTCCCGGTCCACATTGTTCCAACCCTCCCCTGGGGAATCTACCTCCCGGTCCACATTGTTCCAACCCTCCCTGGGGAATCTACCTCCCAGGTCCACATTGTTCCAACCCTCCCCTGGGGAATCTACCTCCCGGTCCACATTGTTCCAACCAACCCTCCCCTGGGGAATCTACCTCCCGGTCCACATTGTTCCAACCCTCCCCTGGGGAATCTACCTCCCGGTCCACATTGTTCCAACCCTCCCCTGGGGAATCTACCTCCCGGTCCACATTGTTCCAACCCTCCCCTGGGGAATCTACCTCCCGGTCCACATTGTTCCAACCTCCCCTGGGGAATCTACCTCCCGGTCCACATTGTTCCAACCCTCCCCTGGGGAATCTCCCGGTCCACATTGTTCCAACCTCCCAGTCCACATTGTTCCAACCCCCCTCCCTCCCAGTCCACATTGTTCCAACCCTCCCTGGGGAATCTACCTCCCGGTCCACATTGTTCCAACCCTCCCCTGGGGAATCTACCTCCCGGTCCACATTGTCCAACCCTCCCCTGGGGAATCTGCCTCCCAGTCCACATTGTTCCAACCCTCCCCTGGGGAATCTACCTCCCAGTCCACATTGTTCCAACCCTCCCCTGGGGAATCTACCTCCCAGTCCACATTGTTCCAACCCCTCCCGGTCCACATGGGGAATCTGCCTCCCGGTCCACATTGTTCCAACCCTCCCCTGGGGAATCTACCTCCCGGTCCACATTGTTCCAACCCTCCCCTGGGGAATCTACCTCCCGGTCCACATTGTTCCAACCCTCCCCTGGGGAATCTACCTCCCGGTCCACATTGTTCCAACCCTCCCCTGGGGAATCTACCTCCCGGTCCACATTGTTCCAACCCTCCCCTGGGGAATCTACCTCCCGGTCCACATTGTTCCAACCCTCCCCTGGGGAATCTACCTCCCGGTCCACATTGTTCCAACCCTCCCCTGGGGAATCTACCTCCCGGTCCACATTGTTCCAACCCTCCCCTGGGGAATCTACCTCCCGGTCCACATTGTTCCAACCCTCCCCTGGGGAATCTACCTCCCGGTCCACATTGTTCCAACCCTCCCCTGGGGAATCTACCTCCCGGTCCACATTGTTCCAACCCTCCCCTGGGAATCTACCTCCCGGTCCACATTGTTCCAACCCTGCACCGACAGCTGATTCAACTAAGTATTAAACTAGTCAAATGTTGACTGCCACTGAAGTCAGTTGGGATTCACTTTATTAGGACTTAAAGGGATAGTTGGAGATTTAAACTCTTTTTTTAAATGTATATTTACACTGTTAAGATGAACTCTTGGATACCACTTGTATGTCTCTGTGGCGTATGAAGCACGGTCGTGTCTGGAGCCATTGCTCACTAGCCCAGTGACAGGAAGTCTACTGTAGCAACTAGCATAAAACTACCTTCAACTTCCTCCAAACTGAACACATAACATTGGTAACCATGACTTCATCTGACTCTGGGGAAGGAGATAGTTCAACATTTTGGCAAAATAAATATCTTCTTAACATCCAAAGCCACTTTTTAATTAGAAAAATGTCTAAAATTCTATTTCCCCCCCTGTTCTCTCGTTTCCCCGCTGTTCTCTCGTTTCCCCCCTCCCCCCTGTTCTCTCGTTTCCCCCCCTCCCCCGCTGTTCTCTCGTTTCCCCCTCCCCCGCTGTTCTCTCGTTTCTCCCACTCCCCCGCTGTTCTCTCGTTTCCCCCACTCCCCCGCTGTTCTCTCGTTTCCCCACTCCCCCGCTGTTCTCTCGTTTCCCCCGCTGTTCTCTCGTTTCCCCCGCTGTTCTCTTTCCCCCTGTTTCCCCCCTCCCCGCTGTTCTCTCGTTTCCCCCTCTTGTTCTCTCGTTTCCCCCGCTGTTCTCTCGTTTCCCCCGCTGTTCTCTCGTTTCCCCCGCTGTTCTCTCGTTTCCCCCGCTGTTCTCTCGTTTCCCCCGCTGTTCTCTCGTTTTCCGTTTCCCCCCCCTGTTCTCTCGTTTCCCCCTCCCCCTGTTCTCTCTTTCCCCCGCTGTTCTCTCGTTCCCCTCCCCCGCTGTTCTCTCGTTTCCCCCGCTGTTCTCTCGTTTCCCCCGCTGTTCTCTCGTTTCCCCCGCTGTTCTCTCGTTTCCCGCTGTTCTCTCGTTTCCCCCGCTGTTCTCTCGTTTCCCCCGCTGTTCTCTCGTTTCCCCCGCTGTTCTCTCGTTTCCCCCGCTGTTCTCTCGTTTCCCCGCTGTTCTCGTTTCCCCGCTGTTCTCTCGTTTCCCCTGTTCTCTCGTTTCCCCCGCTGTCTCTCGTTTCCCCGCTGTTCTCTCGTTTCCCCCCCTCTTCTCTCGTTTCCCCCGCTGTTCTCTCGTTTCCCCCGCTGTTCTCTCGTTTCCCCCCTCCCCCGCTGTTCTCTCGTTTCCCCCCCTCCCTCCGCAGCATCACGGAACACATAGACTTTACCACTCCACTCCAGGAGCCTGCGGTGGAGCCATTGTGCAACGCCAACCTGGCTGCCAGCATGCACACCCTGGACCACCTGGCTGGCGTGGCCAACCGCGCCGCCATCCACTACACCGGAGAGAGTCAACTCAGAGAGGTAGGGGACAGAGCGAGTCAACTCAGAGAGGCAGGGGACAGAGAGAGTCAACTCAGAGAGGGAGGGGGCAGAGAGAATCAACTCAGAGAGGGAGGGGGCAGAGAGAGTCAACTCAGAGAGGGAGGGGACAGAGAGAATCAACTCAGAGAGGGAGGGGGCAGAGAGAATCAACTCAGAGAGGGAGGGGACAGAGAGAATCAACTCAGAGAGGGAGGGGACAGAGAGAATCAACTCAGAGAGGGAGGGGACAGAGAGAATCAACTCAGAGAGGGAGGGGACAGAGAGAATCAACTCAGAGAGGGAGGGGACAGAGAGAGTCAACTCAGAGAGGGAGGGGGCAGAGAGAGTCAACTCAGAGAGGGAGGGGACAGAGAGAATCAACTCAGAGAGGGAGGGGACAGAGAGAATCAACTCAGAGAGGGAGGGGACAGAGAGAGTCAACTCAGAGAGGTAGGGGACAGAGCGAGTCAACTCAGAGAGGGAGGGGACAGAGAGAGTCAACTCAGAGAGGGAGGGGACAGAGAGAGTCAACTCAGAGAGGGAGGGGACAGAGAGAGTCAACTCAGAGAGGGAGGGGACAGAGAGAGTCAACTCAGAGAGGGAGGGGACAGAGAGAGTCAACTCAGAGAGGGAGGGGACAGAGAGAGTCAACTCAGAGAGGGAGGGGACAGAGAGAATCAACTCAGAGAGGTAGGGGACAGAGAGAATCAACTCGGAGAGGGAGGGGACAGAGAGAATCAACTCAGAGAGGGAGGGGACAGAGAGAATCAACTCAGAGAGGGAGGGGACAGAGAGAATCAACTCAGAGAGGGGGGGACAGAGAGAATCAACTCAGAGAGGGAGGGGACAGAGAGAGTCAACTCAGAGAGGGAGGGGACAGAGAGAGGAGAGGGAGGGGACAGAGAGAATCAACTCGGAGAGGGAGGGGACAGAGAGAGTCAACTCGTAGAGGTAGGGGACAGAGAGAGTCAACTCGTAGAGGTAGGGGACAGAGAGAGTCAACTCGTAGAGGTAGGGGACAGAGAGAGTCAACTCGTAGAGGTAGGGGACAGAGAGAGTCAACTCGTAGAGGTAGGGGACAGAGAGAGTCAACTCGTAGAGGTAGGGGACAGAGAGAGTCAACTCGTAGAGGTAGGGGACAGAGAGAGTCAACTCGTAGAGGTAGGGGGCAGAGAGAGTCAACTCAGAGAGGTAGGGGGCAGAGAGAGTCTACTCAAGAGAGGTAGGGGACAGAGAGAGTCTACTCAGAGAGGTAGGGGACAGAGAGAGTCTACTCAAGAGAGGTAGGGGACAGAGAGAGTCTACTCAAGAGAGGGAGGGGGCAGAGAGAGTCTACTCAAGAGAGGGAGGGGGCAGAGAGAGTCTACTCAAGAGAGGGAGGGGGCAGAGAGAGTCTACTCAAGAGAGGGAGGGGGCAGAGAGAGTCTACTCTGAGAGGGAGGGGGCAGAGAGAGTCTACTCTGAGAGGGAGGGGGCAGAGAGAGTCTACTCTGAGAGGGAGGGGGCAGAGAGAGTCTACTCTGAGAGGGAGGGGGCAGAGAGAGTCTACTCTGAGAGGTAGGGGACAGTCTCTCACATCTCACCAGTCTTTATCATTTCACTGTTCTGCCATGATCCTCAACCGGATTTCCGTTTGTCATTCAGGTTCTACAGAATCTGGGCAAAGATAAGTTCTCCCCTCAGTCCTTTGAGCAGGTGGGCACGCGCATCGCCAAGGTCTTGGAGAAGGTAGGTGTTTGTGGAGGTGGCAGCTGCCCTTCGGGCTATTCTACAACCCTGTATCACCCAAATCACAGCATCTTCCGGCAGTATAAAGATCAATAAAATCCTGCAGACAAATGAAAGTATCTCCTCTCCTGAGCAGAACCAGACATCTTGGGTCTTGTCCAGCATGTCTGCTCTCTACTGGAGGGTGAAGGGTCAGGGCAAGAGGGCCATCGACTGCCTACGCCAAGCCCTCCACTACGCCCCGCACCACATGAAGGTAACATGGACTGAGACTTGCCCAATAATAACACACAAGTTTGTTTTCCTTTGCAAAACATCTTTCTGCGAACTGCTGAACATGACCCTGTGCTTTAGGGCTGTGTGATAATTCAGTATCTCTCTCTCCTTCCCGCCCTCCCTCTCAGGATGTACCTCTGATCAGCCTGGCCAACATCTTCCAGAACGCGCGGCTGTGGGAGGACGCTCTGACCGTGGCCCGCATGGCTGTGGAGATCGCCCCACACTTCGTTGTCAACCACTTCACCCTCGCCAACGTCTACATCGCCATGGTGAGCCCACCACCATGGGAACAGACCAGCATTGTTGTCATGGCCTGGCCATGAGTCGCCTGGTTCAGGGTCTGTCGTCTGGTTCTGTGGTTCATGTCTGTCTGGTTCATTGGTCTCTGGTTCATGGTCTGTCGTCTGGTTCATTGTTTCAGGGTCTGTCTGGTTCATTGGTCTGCCGCTGGTTGGTTCATTGTCTGGTTCAGGGTCTGCCGTCTGGTTCAGGGTCTGCCGTCTGGTTCAGGGTCTGCCGTCTGGTTCAGGGTCTGCCGTTGGTTCAGGGTCTGCCGTCTGGTTCAGGGTCTGCCGTCTGGTTCAGGGTCTGCCGTCTGGTTCAGGGTCTGCCGTCTGGTTCAGGGTCTGCCGTCCGTCTGCCGTCTGGTTCTGCCGTCTGGTTCAGGGTCTGCCGTCTGGTTCAGGGTCTGCCGTCTGGTTCAGGGTCTGCCGCCTTCAGGGTCTGCCGTCTGGTTCAGGGTCTGCCGCCTGGTTCAGGGTCTGCCGTCTGGTTCAGGGTCTGCCGTCGGGTCTGGTTCAGGGTCTGTCTGGTTCGGGTCTGGTTCAGGGTCTGCCGTCTGGTTCAGGGTCTGCCGTCTGGTTCATTGTCTGCCGTCTGGTTCAGGTCTGCCGTCTGGGTTCATGGTCTGCCGGGTTCAGGGTCTGCCGTCTGGTTCAGGGTCTGCCGCCTGGTTCATTGGGTCTGTCTGGTTCAGGGTCTGCCGCCGGGTTCAGGGTCTGCCGTCTGGTTCATTGTCTGCCGTCTGGTTCAGGGTCTGCCGTCTGGTTCAGGGTCTGCCGTTTCAGGGTCTGCCGTCTGGTTCAGGGTCTGTCTCTGCCGTCTTCAGGGTCTGCCGTCGGGTTCATGGTCTGCCGTCTGGTTCAGGGTCTGCCGTCTGGTTCATTGTCTGCCGTCTGGTTCAGGGTCTGCCGTCTGGTTCAGGGTCTGCCGTCTGGTTCAGGGTCTGCCAGGGTCTGCCGTCTGGGTTCAGGGTCTGCCGTCTGGGTCTGCCGTCTGGTTCAGGGTCTGCCGTCGGGTTCAGGGTCTGCCTGGTTCAGGGTCTGCCGTCTGCCGTCTGGTTCAGGGTCTGCCGTTGGGTCTGCCGTCTGGTTCAGGGTCTGCCGTCTGGTTCATTGTCTGCCGTCTGGTTTCAGGGTCTGCCGTCTGGTTCAGGGTCTGCCGGTCTGGTTCAGGGTCTGCCGCCGGGTTCAGGGTCTGCCGTCGGGTTCAGGGTCTGCCGTCTGGTTCAGGGTCTGCCGTCTGGGTTCAGGGTCTGCCGTCTGGTTCAGGGTCTGCCGCCTGGTTCAGGGTCTGCCGTCCTGGTTCAGGGTCTGCCGCCTGGTTCAGGGTCTGGTTCAGGGTCTGCCGCCTGGGTTCAGGGTCTGCCGTCTGGTTCAGGGTCTGCCGTCTGGTTCAGGGTCTGCCGTCTGGTTCAGGGTCTGTCTGGGTCTGTCGTCTGGTTCATTGTCTGCCGTCTGGTTCATTGTCTGTCGTCTGGTTCATTGTCTGTCGTCTGGTTCATTGTCTGTCGTCTGGTTCATTGTCTGTCGTCTGGTTCATTGTCTGTCGTCTGGTTCATTGTCTGTCGTCTGGTTCATTGTCTGTCGTCTGGTTCATTGTCTGTCGTCTGGTTCATTGTCTGTCGTCTGGTTCATTGTCTGCCGTCTGGTTCATTGTCTGTCGTCTGGTTCAGGGTCTGCCGTCGGGTTCAGGGTCTGCCGTCGGGTTCAGGGTCTGCCGCCTGGTCTGCCGTCTGGTTCAGGGTCTGCCGTCTGGTTCAGGGTCTGCCGTCGGGTTCAGGGTCTGCCGTCTGGTTCAGGGTCTGCCGTCGGTTCAGGGTCTGCCGTCCTGGGTTCAGGGTCTGCCGTCGGGTTCAGGGTCTGCCGTCTGGTTCAGGGTGGCCGTTTCAGGGTCTGCCGCCTGGTTCAGGGTCTGCCGTCTGGTTCTGCCGGGTCAGGGTCTGCCGTTCAGGGTCTGCCGCCAGGGTCTGGGTTCATTGTCTGTCGTCTGGTTCAGGGTCTGCCGTCTGGTTCAGGGTCTGCCGTCGGGTTCAGGGTCTGCCGTCTGGTTCAGGGTCTGCCGTCTGGTTCAGGGTCTGCCGTCTGGTTCAGGGTCTGCCGTCTGGTTCAGGGTCTGCCGTCTGGTTCAGGGTCTGCCGTCTGGTTCAGGGTCTGCCGTCTGGTTCAGGGTCTGCCGTCTGGTTCAGGGTCTGCCGTCTGGTTTAGGTGCTTAATTCCCTTCAAGTGTCAGTGGTTGTGAAGCAGGTTATTTATGCTGGTATTGGTAAGAGTGTGTGTGTGTATGAAATCTTATGCAGGTTGCGTGTCAGGGGTGTGTGTTGAAGAATGCTAATGCTGCTGCTAATGCTGCTGTGTCAAATGATGACATGAGTATGAATTGTGGTAATTTGTGTAAATACTGATCAGTTGTATTTATTACTCCTTGTTCACTGGTGTGTGTGTCTCTCCAGGAGGAGTTTGAGAAAGCCATGCGCTGGTATGAGTCCACTCTGGAGCTGCAGCCAGAGTTTGCCCCTGCCAAGGACCGCCTGAGAACCATCCAGTGTTACCTGCTAACCAAGAAGGACCGCCGTCTACCCTGAGACGACTCCACAGGAGAAGCCCTCGGCACACACACCATACACACATACAAAAACATAACTTACAGTAGTTACTCGCAAGAAATCGCTTGTTGATTTTTTTTTTTTTTAAACGTTTGTTTTAAGTCTTTGCCATATAATTTATGTCTAAAGGAATTCAGGGGTTCCATTCACTGTGACCTCAGACTGTTCGTAGGGGGTAAAACCAACCACTTCCATTCGCTGTGACCTCAGACTCTGGTCGTAGGGGGTAAAACCAACCACTTCCATTCGCTGTGACCTCAGACTCTGGTCGTAGGGGGTAAAACCTCCACTTCCATCATTCAGCTCCCTGTCCCATAGACTACAGTATAAAGAGCCCACCTCTCATCAGCCTCCCTGTCCCATAGACTACAGTATAAAACCAACCATTCAGCCTCCCTGACTACAGTATAAAGAGCCTCAAGGTCCCATAGACTACAGTAAAACCCCAGCATAGTCTCATCATTCAGTCCCATAGACCTCCTGTCCCATTCAGCCTCCCTGTCCCATAGACTAGTATAAAGAGCCCAGCATTCTCATCATTCAGCCTCCCTGTCCCATAGACTACAGTATAGACTAGCAGTCTCATCATTCAGCCTCCCTGTCCCAAGACTACAGTATAAAGAGCCCAGCATAGTCTCATCATTCAGCCTCCCTGTCCCATAGACTACAGTATAAAGAGCCCAGCATAGTCTCATCATTCAGCCTCCCTGTCCCATAGACTACAGTATAAAGAGCCCAGCATAGTCTCATCATTCAGCCTCCCTGTCCCATAGACTACAGTATATAGAGTCCCATAGACTACAGTATAAAGAGCCCAGTATAGTCTCATCATTCAGCCTCCCTGTCCCATAGACTACACTATATAGAGTCCCATCACTCAGCTACCCTGTCCCATAGACTCAGTATATAGAGTCCCATAGACTACAGTATAAAGAGCCCAGCATAGTCTCATCATTCAGCCTCCCTGTCCCATAGACTACAGTATAAAGAGCCCAGCATAGTCTCATCATTCAGCCTCCCTGTCCCATAGACTACAGTATAAAGAGCCCAGCATAGTCTCATCATTCAGCCTCCCTGTCCCATAGACTACAGTATAAAGAGCCCAGCATAGTCTCATCATTCAGCCTCCCTGTCCCATAGACTACAGTATAAAGAGCCCAGCATAGTCTCATCATTCAGCCTCCCTGTCCCATAGACTACAGTATAAAGAGCCCAGCATAGAGTCTCATCATTCAGCCTCCCTGTCCCATAGACTACAGTATAAAGAGCCCAGCATAGTCTCATCTCATCATTCAGCCTCCCTGTCCCATAGACTACAGTATAAAGAGCCCAGCATAGAGTCTCATCATTCAGCCTCCCTGTCCCATAGACTACAGTATAAAGAGCCCAGCATAGTCTCATCATTCAGCCTCCCTGTCCCATAGACTACAGTATAAAGAGCCCAGCATAGTCTCATCATTAAAGAGCCAGCCTCCCTGTCCCATAGACTACAGTATAAAGAGCCCATCATCATTCAGCCTCCCTGTCCCATAGACTACAGTATAAAGAGCCCAGAGTCTGTCCCATATCAGTATCAGCCTCCCTGTCCCATAGACTACAGTATAAAGAGCCCAGCATAGTCCCATCACTCAGCCTCCCTGTCCCATAGACTACAGTATAAAGAGCCCAGCACTCAGCCTCCCTGTCCCGTATACAGTATATAGTCCCTGTCCCATAGACTACAGTATATAGAGTCCCATCAGTCAGCTACCCTGTCCCATAGACTACAGTATAAAGAGCCCAGTATAGTCTCATCATTCAGCCTCCCTGTCCCATAGACTACACTATATAGAGTCCCATCACTCAGCTACCCTGTCCCATAGACTACAGTATATAGAGCCTCCCATCACTCAGCCTCCCTGTCCCATAGACTACAGTATATAGAGTCCCATCACTCAGCCTCCCTGTCCCATAGACTACAGTATATAGAGTCCCATCACTCAGCCACCCTGTCCCGTAGACTACAGTATATAGAGTCCCATCACTCAGCCATCCCTGTCCCATAGACTACAGTATATAGAGTCCCATCACTCAGCCTCCCTGTCCCATAGACTACAGTATATAGAGTCCCATCACTCAGCCACCCTGTCCCATAGACTACAGTATATAGAGTCCCATCACTCAGCCACCCTGTCCCGTAGACTACAGTATATAGAGTCCCATCACTCAGCCACCCTGTCCCATAGACTACAGTATATAGAGTCCCATCACTCAGCCACCCTGTCCCATAGACTACAGTATATAGAGTCCCATCACTCAGCCACCCTCTCCCGTAGACTACAGTATAAAGAGCCAGAAGGCTGCTGTTCTTTGTTCTGTCTTCAGTGGAGTTGGACTAGGAAGTACAGACAGGACATTGTTTTATTTCATGAATTCATACACATCCTTCCCTCTGTCCTTCATTCCTCAAGGTGTTCACTGAAGAAACTACATGATGTAACTGGAAACCTGCCCAATTCAGTCACAGTATTGAAGGAAGGAAATGTGTTGTAAGTGGGGCCCCTACGATTCGTCTTTTGTTTAAGGGCTGAGAGTCGTTTAGTTGTTCTGGGGGTGGTGAAGCACACCGAAGGGAAGAGGTTATTTGGTTAGGAATCGATCAAGAAGGACAATGCAGTAGTTGATTTACCAGACAGATATAATCCCATAGATGGTGCATTTATTTTAATTGGTGGTTTTAATTGGAAGAACAGTTGTCATCACACAGTCATTTCTTATGATTAAGGAAAGGTTTGGTAAAGAGACAGAAATGGCTGCTGGTTTGTAACTTGCTAACTAAACGCAGGTTTGCCGGGTCATGGATCTCAAAACCTTTTTACAATTATGGCTGCTTCAAAAAATGAATATCAATTGTCTTGTTTTGCCCTTGTTTTTTAAAATCATTCCTATTTATGTGGGGACCTACAATGAATAAATGAAGATGTATTTTTCTGAAAGGAACGTTAAGGCATAGCAACAACAACCACAAGTTAACTAATGTTTACGTTTGCTCTTTTATTTATAGAAATTATTTGTCAGGGTCAAGAACTTTTTCAAACTGTAAATTGAACTGTTGTGTACAGTATTAAGGCAGTGGGACATAGAAGTTGATCGGCTCATCGTTTGAATGTATCCATTGTCTTACGAACTTCAGACCTCTGGGAAATAAAAAGCAAAATGTTTTGATGCCTTGAAACTTAAGTTGAATGGAGGTGGGTTTTGGATTCAGTTTTCTGGGGTCTACTTCAGAGTGCATTTAAACAGAGGTAGTGGTGTGACTGAAATCCATGTGACTGAAACCCATGCCCGAGGCAGCCGTGTGGTGGGGAGACTGAAACCCATGCCCGAGGCAGCCGTGTGGTGGGGAGACTGAAACCCATGCCCGAGGCAGCCGTGTGGTGGGGAGACTGAAACCCATGCCAGAGGCAGCCGTGTGGTGGGGAGACTGAAACCCATGCCCGAGGCAGCCGTGTGGTGGGGAGACTGAAACCCATGCCCGAGGCAGCCGTGTGGTGGGGAGACTGAAACCCATGCCCGAGGCAGCCGTGTGGTGGGGAGACTGAAACCCATGCCCGAGGCAGCCGTGTGGTGGGGAGACTGAAACCCATGCCCGAGGCAGCCGTGTGGTGGGGAGACTGAAACCCATGCCCGAGGCAGCCGTGTGGTGGGGAGACTGAAACCCATGCCCGAGGCAGCCGTGTGGTGGGAGACTGAAACCCATGCCCGAGGCAGCCGTGTGGTGGGGAGACTGAAACCCATTCCCGAGGCAGCCGTGTGGTGGGGGGAGACTGAAACCCACCCATGCCCGAGGCAGCCGTGTGGGGGGAGACTGAAACCCATGCCCGAGGCAGCCGTGTGGGGGGGAGACTGAAACCCATGCCCGAGGCAGCCGTGTGGTGGGGAGACTGAAGACTGAAACCCATCCCGATCCCGAGACTGCAGCCGTGTGGTGGGGAGACTGAAACCCATGCCCGAGGCAGCCGTGTGGTGGGGAGACTGAAACCCATCCCGAGGCAGCCGTGTGGTGGGGAGACTGAAACCCATCCCGAGGCAGCCGTGTGGTGGGGAGACTGAAACCCATCCCGAGGCAGCCGTGTGGTGGGGAGACTGAAACCCATCCCGAGGCAGCCTTGTGGTGGGGAGACTGAAACCCATCCCGAGGCAGCCGTGTGGTGGGGAGAAATAGTTCTGTAAATGGTGGACGGAGAGGTCTTTGCAACTCCTCTGATTGACAGCACAGCCCTAGGCCCTCCCCTAACCCACTGCTCCCAATAAAAAAAACATTGAGTTGCTGTGTTTTAAAGCATAGTTCAGTTAGGGTCCTGAGTGGATGAAGGCATGTGTAACACTACACTTCTGGTTTTGTGATATTCCTAGAATTGCCCTTTTTAAAATGCACCCCTTGTGGCTCTGTGATCATATTCCAAATGAATGGCAGAATTTCACCTTGCTTTTGGCCTGAGGAAAATGATATGGCTTTATTTAACCAGGCAACATCTTATTTTCAATGACTGCCTAGGAACAGTGGGTTAACTGCCTTGTTTAGGGTCAGAATGACACATATTTACCTTATCAGCTCGGGGATTCAATCTTGTAACCTTTCGGTTACTCGTCCAACACTCTAACCACTAGGCTACCTGCTGCCCCACTAGGCTACCTGGCAATCCAGAAGGCACTGCCAAATCAAGGGTAGAAGATGGTGGAACTATATCAGGTTGGGAACTAACACACTCAGAGGCATCGTTAACCCACTCATATACTGTTCAGTCATTATCAATGACCTGTTAGTCTACATGGGCTAGGACTAACACACTCATATACTGTTCAGTCATTATCAATGACCTGTTAGTCTACATGGGCTAGGACTAACACACTCCGAAGCATCGTTAACCCACTCATATACTGTTCAGTCATTATCAATGACCTGTTAATCTACATGGGCTAGGACTAACACACTCATATACTGTTCAGTCATTATCAATGACCTGTTAGTCTACATGGGCTAGGACTAACACACTCATATACTGTTCAGTCATTATCAATGACCCGTTAGTCTACATGGGCTAGGACTAACACACTCATATACTGTTCAGTCATTATCAATGACCCGTTAGTCTACATGGGCTAGGACTAACACACTCAGAGGTGTCGTTAACCCACTCATATACTGTTCAGTCATTATCAATAACCCGTTAGTCTACATGGGCTAGGACTAACACACTCATATACTGTTCAGTCATTATCAATGACCCGTTAGTCTACATGGGCTAGGACTAACACACTCATATACTGTTCAGTCATTATCAATGACCCGTTAGTCTACATATCAATTTGTAAGTCGCTCTGGATAAGAGCGTCTGCTAAATGACTTAAATGTAAATGTAAAATGTACTAGGACTTGCCCGTAGCCAGAGCCGCAATTCTGCAGAGACCATGTGTTTTGTCTGCAAGTGCTGGAAATAGTGCAAGCACAGTGCAGTCTGCTATTTTTAGCAGCCTGTGAGGGAACATGTCAGTTGCAGAGAGGCACACATGCACAGACTGCTATAAATATAAAGTAAACACTGGAGAATTCATATTGCACAGCACCTTGGAGAGCAACATCATCGCTAATGGTTGTTTTAGTCTATTATTGTCCTCAGCACCGACCCCTTTTAGAATGTTTCTCAGTTCATATTTAACTCGGGTGGTATTTCTGAACCCACACGTCTTGGGTACAGTGTATAAATAACTTGTGTGCAACAAAGCGTGTGAATTTGTCAGGGGGATGAGAGGAGGACTGGGTGCTCAGTTATGTAATAGACATGTGATGTGAATGACCAGCACACACACTAACTCACACACACACACACACACACACACACACACACACACACTGCTTTGAATGGAGCTGTGTGACGCTCTGCACCCATTGAGGCTGTAAGAGTGAGATCAGCCAATGGGAGGGGTAGCAGGCAGGCAGGCCTATGGCTCAGCTGAGAATGTATTGGCTCACTGTGTTTTGGTGTGTAAGACATCAGATTATATAACTTTGTTTATAGTCCTTGTTGAAAAAGTAAGTATACAAATAGACTGAGCCTACAAATAGAAACCGCAAAAAAACATCTCGGGACATTTGAACACGATTAGCAGAGGTTAGGCAGCCTAGTGGTTTGAGTGTTGGGCCAGTAACCGGAAGGTTGCTGGATCGAATCCCCTAGCTGACCAGCTAAAAATCTGTTCTGCCCCTGAGCAAGGCAGGGCACTGAAGACATCAATTAAGGCAGCCCCCGCACCTCTCTGATTCAGAGGGGTTGGGTAAAATACGGAAGACACATTTCAGTTAAATACATTCAGCTGGACAACTGAGTAGGCATCCCCTTTTCCCTTTAAAATGTCTATAGACTACTTGGATTCACAGAGGATCTGGTAGGTAACCTGTGGTGTCTATATATCTATTTAGATAAGAGCACAGCTGTATATGATAAGTTACTGTACCTGTGGTGTATATATATCTATTTAGATAAGAGCACAGCAGTATATGATAAGTTACTGTGGTGTCTATATATCTATTTAGATAAGAGCACAGCAGTATATGATAAGTTACTGTGGTGTCTATATATCTATTTAGATAAGAGCACAGCAGTATCTGATATATAGGAGGCACCACTTAGCAACAGCATCTCATAGGTTCATTCAGATGGATGGTTAATTTGTGCTCTTCTGACATCCTTATCAGGTCAATGTATACTTTGAAATCTGGCGTATAAAATGAATAGGCCCATGGAGAAATTGAATTGGGTATCAGTAAATGAGAGGAATTACCTGTTCTATCGCCCTGGTCTCTTCTATCGTCCTGGTCTGTTCTATCGTCCTGGTCTGTTCTATCGTCCTGGTCTGTTCTATCGTCCTGGTCTGTTCTATCGCCCTGGTCTCTTCTATCGTCCTGGTCTGTTCTATCGTCCTGGTCTGTTCTATCGTCCTGGTCTGTTCTATCGTCCTGGTCTGTTCTATCGCCCTGGTCTCTTCTATCGCCCTGGTCTGTTCTATCGTCCTGGTCTGTTCTATCGTCCTGGTCTGTTCTATCGTCCTGGTCTGTTCTATCGTCCTGGTCTGTTCTATCGCCCTGGTCTGTTCTATCGTCTGCTCCTGGTCTTCTATTTCTATCGTCCTGGTCTCTTCTATCGCCCTGGTCTCTTCTATCGCCCTGGTCTCTTCTATCGTCCTGGTCTGTTCTATCGTCCTGGTCTGTTCTATCGTCCTGGTCTGTTCTATCGTCCTGGTCTGTTCTATCGTCCTGGTCTGTTCTATCGCCCTGGTCTCTTCTATCGTCCTGGTCTGTTCTATCGTCCTGGTCTGTTCTATCGCCCTGGTCTCTTCTATCGTCCTGGTCTGTTCTATCGTCCTGGTCTCTTCTATCGTCCTGGTCTCTTCTATCGCCCTGGTCTGTTCTATCGCCCTGGTCTGTTCTATCGCCCTGGTCTCTTCTATCGTCCTGGTCTCTTCTATCGTCCTGGTCTGTTCTATCGCCCTGGTCTCTTCTATCGTCCTGGTCTGTTCTATCGTCCTGGTCTGTTCTATCGTCCTGGTCTGTTCTATCGCCCTGGTCTCTTCTATCGTCCTGGTCTGTTCTATCGTCCTGGTCTGTTCTATCGTCCTGGTCTGTTCTATCGCCCTGGTCTGTTCTATCGCCCTGGTCTGTTCCCTGGTCTGTTCTATCGCCCTGGTCTGTTCTATCGTCCTGGTCTGTTCTATCGTCCTGGTCTGTTCTATCGTCCTGGTCTGTTCTATCGTCCTGGTCTGTTCTATCGTCCTGGTCTGTTCTATCGTCCTGGTCTGTTCTATCGCCCTGGTCTCTTCTATCGCCCTGGTCTCTTCTATCGCCCTGGTCTGTTCTATCGTCCTGGTCTCTTCTATCGCCCTGGTCTGTTCTATCGCCCTGGTCTGTTCTATCGTCCTGGTCTGTTCTATCGTCCTGGTCTGTTCTATCGTCCTGGTCTCTTCTATCGCCCTGGTCTCTTCTATCGTCCTGGTCTGTTCTATCGTCCTGGTCTGTTCTATCGCCCTGGTCTGTTCTATCGTCCTGGTCTGTTCTATCGTCCTGGTCTCTTCTATCGCCCTGGTCTCTTCTATCGTCCTGGTCTGTTCTATCGTCCTGGTCTGTTCTATCGTCCTGGTCTGTTCTATCGTCCTGGTCTGTTCTATCGCCCTGGTCTGTTCTATCGCCCTGGTCTGTTCTATCGTCCTGGTCTGTTCTATCGTCCTGGTCTCTTCTATCGTCCCCTGGTCTCTTCTATCGCCCTGGTCTGTTCTATCGCCCTGGTCTGTTCTATCGCCTGGTCTGTTCTATCGTCCTGGTCTGTTCTATCGCCCTGGTCTCTTCTATCGCCCTGGTCTGTTCTATCGCCCTGGTCTCTTCTATCGCCCTGGTCTGTTGGTCTGTTCTATCGTCCTGGTCTGTTCTATCGTCCTGGTCTCTTCTATCGCCCTGGTCTGTTCTATCGTCCTGGTCTGTTCTATCGTCCTGGTCTGTTCTATCGTCCTGGTCTGTTCTATCGTCCTGGTCTGTTCTATCGTCCTGGTCTGTTCTATCGTCCTGGTCTGTTCTATCGTCCTGGTCTGTTCTATCGTCCTGGTCTGTTCTATCGTCCTGGTCTGTTCTATCGTCCTGGTCTGTTCTATCGTCCTGGTCTGTTCTATCGTCCTGGTCTGTTCTATCGTCCTGGTCTGTTCCATCGTCCTGGTCTGTTCTATCGTCCTGGTCTGTTCTATCGTCCTGGTCTGTTCTATCGTCCTGGTCTGTTCTATTGCATGTTTAGCGGATTGAGAACCATGGACAGCGACAAAGCGAGACCTGGGCTACGTTATGTTGCCTAATGTCACAGTCCTGTAGCAGACCATTTTCATCCTGGAAATAACGTCCAAATATTTTACAATTCACATGGTCCAATGCATTGTGTTTTGTGGTGACCAAGAGACGCAGGCATTTTCAGCAGCCCGTATTCTTTCCAACCGCCCCGCCCTCCTTTCTCGCAAGTTGAATTCATTTGATCCTATTTTTGAAGCTCTGTGTTTCTAAGGGATACCTAATGACGCAATGACGTCAATGCGGGTCAGTAGCACACTGGCATTCTGGGGGTTGAGACTGTAGTGTTCAGGAACCGAGCTTTATCAATGAGAGCCTATAAAGCCATGCTTTCAATTCGTTGTAATTAAAGCAAAGAAGTATAGTTCAATTGTAAAAATACGACATTATTTGGTTGCATATGAAAATAATGTATTAATATTAATATATTAATATATTGTGAACTTTAACACACCAAGAGGGTAGCAGTGATATTTTACATGTTTATGTCTGGTGCGTAATCTTTAACCACAAATGCGCACCCTGACACGGACAGCCTCATGTGTGTCCTCCTAAAACCCCGCTCAACACACACGCACACACACACAGTGAACGTCTTCGTCTAGATGCGAGGTGGTCTATATAGCTATAGGCTAATGTAGGCTACATTCCTCCTTTGATCAACTCTTCCCACAAGGAACTTACCATAGTCACGGAGCCACTGGTTGCGCAGTGAATTAGAGTTGTGCCATTTGAGAAGGTATGTGATTTCTCCATTAAAAGGTGGGACGTTCTCTCTGTTGTGAGACTTCAAACCACAGTTTAAATTAGTACATTACTGGTGCCTTTTCCAAAAATATATGATCCTTGATGTGTGGGAGATATGTACCGGTGAGGAGATACGAGGGATACGGTGATTTTGTGAACGCAAACAGACAAGGTATCGGACACAGAAAACAGAGAACCGTGCAGGCTGGACTATTTGTGAAGACGCT
Organism: Oncorhynchus keta; assembly: GCF_023373465.1. Taxonomy (NCBI): domain Eukaryota; kingdom Metazoa; phylum Chordata; class Actinopteri; order Salmoniformes; family Salmonidae; genus Oncorhynchus; species Oncorhynchus keta. The sequence goes on along the minus strand of NW_026291009.1, from coordinate 174,040 downwards.
GGAATTCCTATATTTTCAGTTTCAGTGTCTGCTCCGTTTCACTGATAGCTGCAGGGCTTCATACGGGTAAAAGCAATACATAGGTAACCTGCATCTAATAAACAGTAAACTGCTGTGCACATAATATGGAAGTTGACTGTTTTCACTTTTAGTCAACTTCCCCTCATTGCCATTCAATCATTCATTTGTTCTATATGATTCGGCCCAGTTGCCGCCCTTCTCAGTCACGACGTCACACGTAGCTGTGTGTAGCCTGTATTTTAGTTTTATGGGCATGTTGTATTGTATGCTTTAAACGAGGCATTTTGGCCTGTAACTATCTACACATTCGCTATGCCCAATGGACAATAAGCGAAGACATTTCTACATTTAAACTGTCACGTGCGGTAATAGCAGATCTGGAGAATAGGGGATAGTGTTGAATGATTATTTTTTCGATGTCTTTTTCATGTGTCAACAGCACAGAGACATTTTGTATGGTGTGTTGTCCTAGGTTATCCTTACAGTTTTGTACGTTTTACCTATGAAGTCAAATGTTGAGGTCCACGGTGCTGCTGGTGTGGTCCTTCTTCCACCTATATTGACTGATTGATGGCATTGATTGACCGTGGAATCACGTGGTATCCCAGGTCTACATCAGTTAGATGAAGGATGAAAAACATGCATTATGTGGTCCACGAGGCCCGGATTTACTCAGTCCTATTGCATGGGAAGCAGTTCAGAAACAGACAGTTCCTGTTGCACAGGAAGGAGTTTCAGAACCATGGGCAGCGCCCGTTATACACCAAGAGGGTTCAGAACCATGGATAGCGCATGCTGTACACAAAGTTGTTTCAGAACCAAGGATAGTGCCTGCTGTACACGAATGATTTTCAGAACCATGGACAATGCCTGCTGTACACGGAACTATTGGCTGTATTTACACAGGCAGCCCAATTATATTTTTCCACTAATTGGTATTTTGACCAATCAAATCAGCTTTTTTGACAATAATTGGTATAACCCTGTGTAAAGGCAGCCTTAGACAGCAACAAGACAAAGCCATATACCGTTTAGATATAGCGATCAACATTGACATAGAAATGTATAATCAACATTCTAGAACCTCTCTGATCATTCAGTTTTATACATTACATGTATATCTCTCGACCTCTACAAGAGTCAACATTGTTTCTAGATGCTAAACAGCCAAATAGTGCACCTTATCATTAGAGAAAGGCAGTGGCACCAAGGTATAGACCCTCTCTGATCAGAACTATTGCTTTCACGCCTGCATTTCGTTTCTCTTACAATTCCACATATATGCATATAAATCTGACCTACGACCTTACCAAACCTTAAATGTAAGTTGCAGCTGGGACATTACCGGATGTTGGACATTACAGCACAAAATCAATATTAACCCAACATATATATTGCACTGCATATATGCAATATGTTAATTCCAAATCGACCCCAGGTCTTCATACGGACGTCATGTAGCCCTCAGATGTGGAAAGGTCAGGTAGGCCTTTACGTGGTGGCAGTTGTTCCATGAACTCCGCAAGCCATCATCCATGCACAAGCAACAACAAAACAACACAGTAGGCTATAGAAGGTCCATACCACAGTAGACTGTAGAATGCCCATACCACAGTAGGCTGTAGAATGCCCATACCACAGTAGACTGTAGAATGCCCATACAACAGTAGGCTGTAGAATGCCCATACCACAGTAGGCTGTAGAATGCCCATACCACAGTAGGCTGTAGAATGTCCATACCACAGTAGACTGTAGAATGCCCATACCACAGTAGGCTGTAGAATGTCCATACCACAGTAGGCTGTAGAAGGTCCATACCACAGTAGGCTGTAGAATGCCCATACCACAGTAGGCTGTAGAATGCCCATACCACAGTAGGCTGTAGAATGCCCATACCACAGTAGGCTGTAGAATGCCCATACCACAGTAGGCTGTAGAATGCCCATACCACAGTAGGCTGTAGAATGCCCATACCACAGTAGGCTGTAGAATGCCCATACCACAGTAGGCTGTAGAATGCCCATACCACAGTAGGCTGTAGAATGTCCATACCACAGTAGGCTGTAGAATGCCCATACCACAGTAGGCTGTAGAATACCCATACCACAGTAGGCTGTAGAATACCCATACCACAGTAGGCTGTAGAATGCCCATACCACAGTAGGCTGTAGAATGCCCATACCACAGTAGGCTGTAGAATGTCCATACCACAGTAGGCTGTAGAATGCCCATACCACAGTAGGCTGTAGAATGCCCATACCACAGTAGGCTGTAGAATGCCCATACCACAGTAGGCTGTAGAATGCCCATACCACAGTAGGCTGTAGAATGTCCATACCACAGTAGGCTGTAGAATGCCCATACCACAGTAGGCTGTAGAATACCCATACCACAGTAGGCTGTAGAATACCCATACTGTAGAATGCAGTAGGCTGTAGAATGCCCATACCACAGTAGGCTGTAGAATGCCCATACCACAGTAGGCTGTAGAATGCCCATACCACAGTAGGCTGTAGAATTCCCATACCACAGTAGACTGTAGAATTCCCATACCACAGTAGGCTGTAGAATACCCATACCACAGTAGGCTGCAGAATGACCATACCACAGTAGGCTGTAGAATTCCCATACCACAGTAGACTATAGAATTCCCATACCGCAGTAGGCTGTAGAATGCCCATACCACAGTAGACTGTAGAAGGTCCATACCACAGGAGGCTGTAGATTGTCCATACCACAGTAGACTGTAGAATGCAGTAGACTGTAGAATGCCCATACCACAGTAGGCTGTAGAATGCCCATACCACAGTAGGCTGTAGAATGCCCATACCACAGTAGGCTGTAGAATGCCCATACCACAGTAGGCTGTAGAATGCCTACTGTGGTATGGGCATTCTATAGCCTACTGTGTTGTTCTGTAGGCTATAGAATGCCCATACCGCAGTAGGCTATAGAATGCCCATACCGCAGTAGGCTATAGAATGCCCATACCGCAGTAGGCTATAGAATGCCCATACCGTAGTAGGCTGTAGAATGACCACACCACAGTATTGATGTTAGTGCAGCCTAAGAATGGGAGATGTTGGTTTCTCTGTAAGGATGCATATCTGTGTTACTGGCAGCAATCAATGTGATCATAACTGACAATTCAAGGCAATGTATAGGCTTATATGCTTCAATAAACAAATGTCCGTTTTTGTCCGTTCTGGTTCCTCAGGCTTTGTCTCCTATGAAGTGCAGTCCACAAGGCAGAGGTCCCTGTTCTTTTCAGCTCCAGCAGCTTTCCATCATGTACAATTGTGGCCTCCTCTCCTCCGGGATTTAAAACTGGTTAGCTGATATACTGTAAATGAGGGATGCCTGGTTGATCTGGCTTCTGGAGGTCTTGAGTGTCATTGCAGGAAACCAGGACAGGACACCGCATTAGACCATTGAGATGGCTACCTACTGATAAACAAACCTAAGTGTCAGTGCAGGAAACCAGGACAGGACACCGCATTAGACCATTGAGATGGCTACCGACTGATAAACAAACCTAAGTGTCAGTGCAGGAAACCAGGACAGGACACCGCATTAGACCATTGAGATGGCTACCTACTGATAAACAAACCTAAGTGTCATGCAGGTGAAAAGCTTAGCTGGACAGTTTGCATCATTTCCTAAATGTGGGGCGTGACCTAAAATACATATAGAACAACATTTCGAGAGCTTGGGACGATAACGTTCTATCTGCAAAAAGATGATTCTGAGATAATTGCTGTTAAAGTTCCCGAACCCTCATTGGTTTGAAAGGTGTCAGCAATTTTTTAAATTGTATTCTTTCTTTGGAACAAGAATACCGGTAGAACTTAGTAATCCCAACCTCTCGACTTGGCTGTGTATTTAAACTTATTTTTGTCTCGTTTTTCGAACATCGAGAAGCAATTATTCTACTAGTCAGTGAAAGGACTTTGTAAGTTTCCACCATATTGCGTTTTGCTCACCTGTCATTTCCTGCCAAATCTGAGCAAAGGACAGATACAAAGGAAGCTGTCGGACTATTGAGACACATCCATTCGTTCAATTATACAGTCAGCCTATGAACCATTGTAATAATGAACCAACCACACAATTACACCTTTAATATTGAACCATGTAAAAATTAATGAGCAAACAAACCTATATTTCATTGAATTATTATTTTGTGCATATTTTTGAGTCTACAGGCATAACTGTAACATTCTTCACGTAGTCATGCGAGACCAAGGTATGTCTATAATCTAGGCTGTATTTATGTTTTGGAGCGTACATCAGAAAGAGAGAAACCCCTAGCGCCAAGCATATTGAGCATGTGAGCTAAAAATAGCACCATCGGACGGCCCCGCGCCGCTCCGTTACCACGCGTTTCAGTATTCTGCTCCGTTAAAAAAAGAAAAGGTAAACATCTCGCAAGCTATATAAAGACGGTAATATAGGCTACCATTGTTGTCACTGAGGAATATATTTGGAAAGCTATCTACCATCAGAGAAAGTGGGCGATTGTTTTGTGCTTGTGTGTATTCGTGTCCAGTGTGTGTGTGAGTGCGCGCGTGCGTGAGAATCTGTTGCGTGGGCTGTAGCCTCCACTAACATGAGAGGAAGAATGGAAGACTAAACGAATAGAGAGAAAGATAAAGAGAACTATGGAGAGAGTTGAGTTAGAGAGGTGGGGGGCTGTAGCTTCCACTAACATGAGAGGAAGAAGGGAAGACTAAACGAATAGAGAGAAAGGTAAAGAGAACTATGGAGAGAGTTGAGTTAGAGGGGAGGGGGGGTGTAGCTTCCACTAACATGAGAGGAAGAAGGGAAGACTAAACGAATAGAGAGAAAGGTAAAGAGAACTAAGGAGAGTTGAGTTAGAGAGGAGGGGGGCTGTAGCTTCCACTAACATGAAAGGAAGAAGGGAAGACTAAACGAATAGAGAGAAAGGTAAAGAGAACTATGGAGAGAGTTGAGTTAGAGGGGAGGGGGGCTGTAGCTTCCACTAACATGAAAGGAAGAAGGGAAGACTAAACGAATAGAGAGAAAGGTAAAGAGAACTATGGCGAGAGTTGAGTTAGAGAGGAGGGGGGTCGCTTCCACTAACATGAAAGGAAGAAGGGAAGACTAAACAAATAGAGAGAAAGGTAAAGAGAACTATGGAGAGAGTTGAGTTAGAGAGGAGTGGGGGGGGTGTAGCTTCCACTAACATGAAAGGAAGAAGGGAAGACTAAACGAATAGAGAGAAAGGTAAAGAGAACTATGGAGAGAGTTGAGTTAGAGAGGAGGGGGGGCATTTTGAAATGCTTGGAGACATGATTTCGTATACCGTACATTTATAACCCCAATATTGTGTATTTTACATGAACTTGTATGTGTTCAATTCTGAAGCAGCGGTTCAACAGCAAATTCAACGGCTATGGCTTTCTATCAGCATGGGCTGCCAAGTGGGAGAATCTTAACGTGACGTCAATGCCTAGTAACTGACGCAGCTCTCACGAGGAAAAATATATGTATTTATTTATTTTCTCCCTCTATAGCGTTACTTTAGTTTGATCTGAAATTCACATAGATGAGAAATTATACAACATTGATGTAATTTAGCTGTATACCATTCTACTAAGAGAGAGATAGAGAGCGCATGAAAAGTAAAACGAAAAAAGTGTTGGATAAATTAGACTACATTGGCAAGAATCTCTGCATTGTCATGCAATGAACGCAATAAGGCCGTCGTGTCACGTGCACCACTTTATTATAGTGGTTTAAAACGACACGGCAACGCGCATGTATACGGTGTGTGCTGGGCGAAGGGAAATATGAACGCGCATGTATACAGTGTGTGCTGGGCGAAGGGAAATATGAACGCGCATGTATACAGTGTGTGCTGGAACGCGCATGTATACAGTGTGTGCTGGGCGAAAATATGAACGCGCATGTATACAGTGTGTGCTGGGCGAAGGGAAATATGAACGCGCATGTATACAGTGTGTGCTGGGCGAAGGGAAATATGAACGCGCATGTTTCAGCCCTCCGCTTGAAATTCCTCGGAGGAACCTCTGTGAGTTTTTCTTTTTTTTTTTTCTCTCAATGCGAGCTAAAAATAGCAACGGGGTTGGCTCGTGATCCAGAAATAGATAGGGGGCATTACTCGTATAAAAGACATATCATTCAAGAATACAGTGTGAACACTGAGTGTAGGAATCAAGAACAGCAGCTGATCTTGCGCTGTTATAAATATATTTCTCTGTTGTTTTGTGACACTTGAAAAGTAATGTTAGTGAAACGCATTTCCCCTTTCAGCGAGGGGCTCGCGCATTGGTGAGTGATCGGTGCATTTATTTGTTCAGTTAAAGGAGCATTTATTACGCTCGACTGTTGGTTAGCGTTGTCATGCAAAAGGTCCGTAGGTTATGTATAGGCTACCCGGTGTGTTGTAAGCAATGATGTCTTTGGAATAATGGTCAGAGTTATTTGGTGTGAAATGTGAGCGCTAGATGTATGCTTGATGAAAATCAAACCAGCCTTTATTTTCACTCGGAGAATCATGCAGTGTGTAAATTGGCGCTGTTGAGCTCTCAAATATGGTTGAAATGTCTCTTTCCGCGAGGACTTATGAATGTATGTAAACCTCTGCCTGGGACGAAGGAAACGTATCCCAATTAGGCTACTTCATTATTTTAGGGGCCCAGAATAGGAAAGAGTCAAATGCGTTTCAGCTGCACGTAACTAAAGTGAAGGCTGTCGGGTGCAGTCCACTCCGGGTGCAGTCCACTCCGGGTGCTGCTGAAATGTTCAGAACTCAAAGCGCGACCAATAGCATACACACATTCTACTCAGTTTGAAAGAAGAAAGTTTCCAGGCTGACATTATGGGTGTGGAGTTAGACCACATTTAATAGAACAATATGCAGTTCTTGTTTGGAATTCTGTTGCTCTCACGTCTGGTCTGGATCGCGCCATCCTCTTAGATTCAGATAGCAGTTGGCGTAAGTCTGCTATGTCCCGATCATATTCTAGGCTACATTCATTTGTGGTTTAGGCTACACCTTAAATGAATTACGTCCATGACTCCAATGACAATTTTATTCTGATTCATAAATAATTTGATTTGTGTGGTTGAACCATCGTAAAGTATGCATAGGCTATAGCCTAAAGCTATTGCATGCAACCGCAGACTGATGATGTCATTAGGCCATGTTTGAATTATGCTTAGAGTGGATATGGGTCCAACACTCTGAGGGTTCATCTTGAAATGTTCCATTGTTTTAGAATCTGCGGCTGACAGTTCAGTGTAACATTCCTCTGCTATAGTGGGGAATTAACACATTGTGCCCCACGAATGTTATCGTCATTTTGTGTTTTGACTGTGGAACAAAAATACAGGCACGGCTCTATGTTACATCAATGTTAGCTCTGTGGGCCAAAGATGGGCAGAGCTGAGGTGTACCGCCCTCCGTAATTACATTCTTGCGTTTGGTTTTCAGTGGAAAGAGCGACCCTTCTCGAGTCGTGACTGCTAAAGTGAGCAGCGCGCGTACTGCGTCAGAGGCGGCAGCCACCCTGTGCTCGAGACAGAAAGAAGGAATCGTGACCGATTGGAGGCGGCCACAAATTAAAGTCCCGGCCAATCAAATCGGCGCAAGAGCGGGCCTGAAGAGTTCGGGAACTTTTGGGGTTCCAATGGATCTAATTTATTGAATAACCTGTTTTTTTCTTCTTTTCGTGTCACCGACTGTCGACTGTCTCCTACTTGCATAGGCTACTGCAGACTATACAGGTTGTATATTTGGGTGCGGTATAAAAAGGGGGTAGCCAATGGGTTATCCTAATGTCGTGCCATGTTGTCTCCCTAGTCCACCAGTGTAGACATTATTGGCTACTTGAGGATTCAATCCCATCGCGTTTGTAGACAAAGCAGCTTTTAAAGGCAATATTAGCTCGGTCGAGATCGCATTCAAGGTAAACGCTGCAGCTGCCGGCTCCTTTAAAATGTCAAGCGCGCTATGAAGTGGATACCGCGGATCAGAATGAATCCCAGCCTTGGTCTAAATATGGATGATCATTGGAATCTGTAATGTTAGACCTATAAGTAAGTGTTGGTTCCGTCACTGCGGGGTGTCCAGTGATGGTTCATGTTGTTGATGGTTGAGTAAATGTTTGGTTAGGGGAAGTTTACGTGCGGCATTGTGGGGTGAATAGTAGGCTTTGCTGTCAGATGTCATCGTCTATTATCAACATTAGGGATATGTTTCTCACCATCAAACATTTGGTTGGATCAGATTCATGTTATTGTACTTGTTTGTTTCAGAACCTCCCCATTTTCGCACACATTTATTTGGGCTTTGGCAAGGCGTAAAGGCTACTGTGTGGACAATGGTTTGTCCCGCTACTTTTTCACCGCGGGGAAACCAGTTAGTTTTCCTTCTCGCCTTTTTTTGTTGGATAAGGGGGGTCCCTATAGAGATTGATTGCGATTGGTAGATGACGAGTTCTGCACTCTCCAATGAAAGCCTTCGCTGCTCTCTATTTACGGTATGTTGGAGCAGAGCAACGTTCTTCCTCGTGCACAGCTATCGGCAGACAACTGGAGATCGGCTCTCCATCAGGCGACATTGCGAATAAGAGGATGTACGTACACACACCGCGATTACTGCTGGTTTAGAAATAAAACAGTGTTTTCTGTAGCCTAACGTGAATTGATATGTTTAGACGAATGTGGTTACAATGTCGGATTCCACATGCAAGAACCTTGCGCGCAAGGATAGATTGTGAGTGTTGTACCAATTGCTGGACTGATGCACTTTGTGTGGATGAGAGACAGTGGAAGACTCTTTTTACGGCAGTAGTTCGTGGAGTGATGTGGATCTGGACCCATAGATTGTCCGTCACGAATCTTTTTGCGGTCTGGGCTTGCTGTTCATAAATATCAGTCTGGGAAGCCCTTACCCCAAAAAGCATTTGTGGAGGACTCAGTCGCCGAATTGAATGTATTGTATTTATTGACGAGTGGTCCTTCTGTAGCTCAGTTGGTAGAGCATGGCGCTTGTAACGCCAGGGTAGTGGGTTCGATTCCCGGGACCACCCATACGTAGAATGTATGCACACATGACTGTAAGTCGCTTTGGATAAAAGCGTCAGCTAAATGGCATATATTATTATTATTATTATTATATTATTATTATTATTATTATTATATTATTATTATATATTACGAGTGATATTATTATTATTGTCATATTATTGCAGATTTTAATTGTTGTTTGTTGTCGTCAAATATCTCCCTTCTCGGGGAGTCAAAATCTGCATGCATTGTTGTGATTTCATAACCATGTGTGGTATAGGCCTATAGTTCAGGACAATAGGAAATACACCTGTTAGTCCTTTTTAGAGGACTGGACACACACACACACGCGAGTTGGATAACTTTCCTATCATTGTGGATGCTTATCTTGAACTGTCTATATGAAATCTGTAGAAGACTGAACTGTGTGTGTTTGTAAGATCACAGGTTACAGGTATATTATCGATTGTGTTGGAAGCAGAAGTAGGGAATGTATGTAGTGTCCACAACAGCAAAGTAGGAAACTGTGTAGCAGTGACACGTACAGGTTACCTGGGAGGAGAAACTACACAACAACCACCTTTTAATAGTGTTATTTCCACTTCAGACAACTGGTTTCTTACAGGCATTTGTCAAATTATAAACATTTCTGGCTTTCAATATGACATTAATTTTACTGGACATGTTACGCATGTTATCTTTGAATACCTTTTATTTTGACAGGGAGTCTTGCTGAGACCAAGGTGTGTTTTACAGAAGAGCCCTGTCATTACAGAAACATACACATCCATACAATACAGAACACAGTGAGACTCGTGTTACATGTGTTAAATGTTGTAATATTTGATTGCGGTTCAATGTTATCTGTCATCTTTTGTACATGAGTTCCGTATTTCTCAAAACACAATTATGTTGGATAATTGTATGAGTTTGCTGTTTGAATAAAATGTTGATTCATGAAATGGGTGTTTTCTGGTCTATTCTTTGTGTTTTGTAATATAGGAAGTGTGTAGAAATACAAAGAGGCCAGCACTCCCTTGGTGAGTTAATAACTGACTTAGATGGAGCAGATCATTTAGATGTTGGTTAAATATCCTAACAGCTCACACCTAGACATGTATTCCACAAGGTAGGACACGTCCCGAGTTCAGGACCCCCCACTCTGGTCCTGGGTGTGCAGGCTTTTGTTTCACCACAGCACTAACACACCTGTTTCCACTAATCAATTGATAACAGTCATCCGAGTTGGAGACAGTTACGTTTTTATCTAATTATATTGTTTATTAGTAGTGGTTGTGGTTTGTGTTTGTGCAGGGTAAGATGGCTGCTACATTGTTTTAAGGGTTTCCTCAAGTCCTGAGCAAACGAACCCCTTCTCAATCTATAAGGAATCATATGCATGCCACAAGGTATTGTGGGATCTTTTGAGACCCCCGTCACACCCCTACTGAACCACTTCTTCACCCCTCCCTATCTAACCTGGTCCTATATGAATGTGCTGTATCCCACCGGGAGTCTTTGAGTTGCATATCACTTGTCTTTATGATCTTCTGTCAGGTGTCCTGAGCGTCACCAATGTGTTCTATGAAGAGTGTATGATTACGATGAAAATGCTCTACATTTACATTTACATTTAAGTCATTTAGCAGACGCTCTTATCCAGAGCGACTCATTCACCTTATGACATCAAGTGGAACAGCCACTTTACAATAGTGCATCTAAATCTTTTAAGGGGGGAGGTGAGAAGGATTACTCCTATCCTAGGTATTCCTTAAAGAGGTGGGGTTTCAGGTGTCTCCGGAAGGTTGATTGACTCCGCTGTCCTGGCGTCGTGAGGGAGTGTGTTCCACCATTGGGGAGCCAGAGCAGCGAACAGTTTTGACTGGGCTGAGCGGGAACTGTACTTCCTCAGTGGTAGGGAGGCGAGCAGGCCAGAGGTGGATGAACGCAGTGCCCTTGTTTGGGTGTACACAATTATCTTGGATACGAAGACAGCAAAGACAACTATGTAGCTAGCTAACACTACCTAATCAAGTCGTTCAGTTGAGTGTAATAGTTTCTACAGTGCTGCTATTCGGTAGACGGTGGACGTTTGCTCTCATGAGTCTTGAGGCTCCACTTCAAGTGGAATTGACAGCAGTTTAACTACATTGCAGATATGAAACAAACAGACAATCATATCAGTCAAATAATATAGAATTCCCAGTTTATGCTACAAAGCCAACTGTATAAGAGGTTTTAAAAAAAAGGTTATATTTGACTCAGAATTCCATGACATACAGTAAGGCATTACTGGCAGAAAAGCTCAAGTTCAATGCCTGATTAATATAATTCACCAATACATTTCTTGGTTGTCCAAAAAATATTGCTATCAGGTTTTAAATCAGAGCTGGCCTGGTACATTGTTTACTGCCTCCACCCTTTCGGGGAGTTTCAATCACTCAATATTTGGAACAAGAAAGGAGGAATGTAACTAAGGCATGTACATACAACCAAACTAGCAAGGACAATGATCACAAGTCAGTCATAAAGTGGCTAATAGACTAGCGTATCCTATTTATGTATCTATTTATTTAGCAAGCTAAAAACACAGAGCCTAACGTTAGCTAGCTAGCTTCTGGGAAGTGCTGGGAGGATGTCATGGCTTCACTTGACCGCAGTCATGCTATTGGAGGAGTGGCTGAGTGGCCAAATCTTTCTCTCCTATCGTTTATGGGTGGCTACAGAGATGCAGGAGTCATTTGGTTAGCATCTTGGCCATGTTCTGTTATAATCTCCACCCGGCACAGCCGGAAGAGGACTGGCCACCCCACATATGCTCTCTCTAATTCTTTCTTTCTCTCTCTCGGAGGACCTGAGCCCTAGGACCATGCCCCAGGACTACCTGACATGATGGCTCCTTGCTGTCCCCAGTCCACCTGACCGTGCTGCTGCTCCAGTGTCAACTGTTCTGCCTTATTATTATACGACCATGCTGGTCATTTATGAACATTTGAACATCTTGGCCATGTTCTGTTATAATCTCCACCCGGCACAGCCAGAAGAGGACTGGCCACCCCACATAGCCTGGTTCCTCTCTAGGTTTCTTCCTAGGTTTTGGCCTTTCTAGGGAGTTTTTCCTAGCCACCGTGCTTCTACACCTGCATTGCTTGCTGTTTGGGGTTTTAGGCTGGGTTTCTGTACAGCACTTTGAGATATCAGCTGATGTACGAAGGGCTATATAAATACATTTGATTTGATTTGAGCTAGTAAGACATGTGAATCACTTTGCTAGCTAGCTATACTGAACTTGAACAACTGTTATCCAGTTAGCATATCTCTTGCGCTCGTAAATTCACTCTGGCTATCTACTCCGATTTCAGAACACTCTCGTCTGAGTGTGACAGAGTGCAGAATAACTGATGAATTTACTAACGCGCAACACCTGCTGAATATGACCGGGCAGTAAAGTCCTTAAATTGTTGCCAGCAGCACAGTCAGTCACTAACACTCTAGATAACATGTAAACAGCCTAACCAGCTTTGCTAGGGTGAGGAAAATTGTCAGAGTGAGGTGTGGTCAGAATGTTCTCTCATTTGTGTCTGGAAGTAGCTGGCAAGCTAGCCAACTTTAGCCAGTTAGCTTGGATGCTTGACTGCCGTTGTGAGGAATGCTAGGATCAACCCTACTCCTCGGCCAGAGCATCCAGACCAGTGTCAATAGTGCAGTGTGTGTTCTGAACACCCGGAAAGGGAAACACACGGAATTTACAGACAATGTGAATTTATGAACATTCTGAATTCACTAACAGACATTCTGAATTCACTAACAGACATTCTGAATTTACGAACAAACATTCTGAATTTACGAACAGACAATCTGAATTTACTAACAGACATTCTGAATTTACGAACAGACACTCTGATTTACTCTGAATTTATGAACAGACAATGTGAATTTACGAACAGACAATCTGAATTTACGAACAGACAATCTGAATTTACGAACAATCTGAATTTACGAACAGACAATCTGAATTTACGAACAGACAATGTGAATTTACGAACAGACAATCTGAATTTACGAACAATCTGAATTTACGAACAGACAATCTGAATTTACGAACAGACAATCTGAATTTACGAACAGACAATCTGAATTTACGAACAGACATTCTGAATTTACGAACATTGTGAATTTACGAACAGACAATGTGAATTTACGAACATTCTGAATTTACGAACAGACAATCTGAATTTACGAACATTCTGAATTCACTAACAGACAATCTGAATTTACGAACAGACAATCTGAATTTACCAACAGACATTCTGAATTTACGAACAGACAATGTGAATTTACGAACAGACAATGTGAATTTACGAACAGACAATGTGAATTTACGAACAGACAATCTGAATTTATGAACAGACACTGAATTTACGAACAGACAATCTGAATTTACGAACAGACAATCTGAATTTACGAACAGACACTGAATTTACGAACAGACACTGAATTTACGAACAGACAATGTGAATTTACGAACAGACAATGTGAATTTACGAACAGACAATGTGAATTTACGAACAGACAATCTGAATTTACGAACAGACAATCTGAATTTACGAACAGACAATGTGAATTTACGAACAGACAATGTGAATTTACGAACATTCTGAATTTACGAACAAACAATCTGAATTTACGAACAGACAATCTGAATTTACGAACAGACAATCTGAATTTACGAACAGACAATCTGAATTTACGAACAGACAATCTGAATTTACGAACAGACACTGAATTTACGAACAGACAATCTGAATTTACGAACAGACAATCTGAATTTACGAACAGACACTGAATTTACGAACAGACAATCTGAATTTACGAACAGACACTGAATTTACGAACAGACAATCTGAATTTACGAACAGACAATCTGAATTTACGAACAGACAATCTGAATTTACGAACAGACAATCTGAATTTACGAACAGACAATCTGAATTTACGAACAGACACTGAATTTACGAACAGACAATCTGAATTTACGAACAGACAATCTGAATTTACGAACAGACAATCTGAATTTACGAACAGACACTGAATTTACGAACAGACAATCTGAATTTACGAACATTCTGAATTCACTAACAGACAATCTGAATTTACAAACAGACAATCTGAATTTACGAACAGACAATCTGAATTTACGAACAGACAATCTGAATTTACGAACAGACAATCTGAATTTACGAACAGACAATCTGAATTTACGAACAGACACTGAATTTACGAACAGACACTGAATTTACGAACAGACAATCTGAATTTACGAACAGACAATCTGAATTTACGAACAGACAATCTGAATTTACGAACAGACAATCTGAATTTACGAACAGACAATCTGAATTTACGAACAGACACTGAATTTACGAACAGACACTGAATTTACGAACAGACAATCTGAATTTACGAACAGACACTGAATTCACTAACAGAAAATCTGAATTTACAAACAGACAATCTGAATTTACGAACAGACAATCTGAATTTACGAACAGACAATCTGAATTTACGAACAGACAATGTGAATTTACGAACAGACACTGAATTTACGAACAGACAATCTGAATTTACGAACAGACAATCTGAATTTACGAACAGACAATCTGAATTTACGAACAGACAATCTGAATTTACGAACAGACAATCTGAATTTACGAACAGACAATCTGAATTTACGAACAGACAATCTGAATTTACGAACAGACAATCTGAATTTACGAACAGACAATCTGAATTTACGAACAGACAATGTGAATTTACGAACAGACACTGAATTTACGAACAGACAATCTGAATTTACGAACAGACAATGTGAATTTACGATGGTTTAATGGTAAATGGTTTAAGTTGTTTCTCAGTGCAATTTTGAGTGCCAACTAGCTGAAATCATTTGAGAGGGTTTATCTACTGTCTCTTGTTAGATTTTAGGCCATCCCCTTTGGCTAGCAATAGTTGTTGATCTTGTTGTTGTTGATGTGCATATGCAACTGAGGGAGAGAGAGCCTACCTTTTCATGGTTGTTTGATCAAAAGGACTGTAAAGATCCCAAATGTAAGAGCATCCCCTTGGTATTTACATATTTGCAGAAATCCATTCAGGTGTATTTTGTGGCTTTTGGCGAATGCGTTCTGATGAGCTAAAGTCACGCTGATGCTACTGCCTGTAAACACACAGTCCAGTTCAAAGTGAATGATGGCAGGCCCTACTGCCTGTAAACACACAGTCCAGTTCAAAGTAAATGATGGCAGGCCCTACTGCCTGTAAACACACAGTCCAGTTCAAAGTAAATGATGGCAGGCCCTACTGTCTGTAAACACACAGTCCAGTTCAAAGTAAATGATGGCAGGACCTACTGCTGTAAACACACAGTCCAGTTCAAAGTAAATGATGGCAGGACCTACTGCTGTAAACACACAGTCCAGTTCAAAGTAAATGATGGCAGGACCTACTGCCTGTAAACACACAGTCCAGTTCAAAGTAAATGATGGCAGGACCTACTGTCTGTAAACACACAGTCCAGTTCAAAGTGAATGATGGCAGGACCTACTGCTGTAAACACACAGTCCAGTTCAAAGTAAATGATGGCAGGCCCTACTGTCTGTAAACACACAGTCCAGTTCAAAGTGAATGATGACAGGCCCTACTGTCTGTAAACACACAGTCCAGTTCAAAGTAAATGATGGCAGGCCCTACTGCCTGTAAACACACAGTCCAGTTCAAAGTAAATGATGGCAGGCCCTACTGTCTGTAAACACACAGTCCAGTTCAAAGTAAATGATGGCAGGACCTACTGCCTGTAAACACACAGTCCAGTTCAAAGTAAATGATGGCAGGCCCTACTGCCTGTAAACACACAGTCCAGTTCAAAGTAAATGATGGCAGGCCCTACTGTCTGTAAACACACAGTCCAGTTCAAAGTAAATGATGGCAGGACCTACTGCCTGTAAACACACAGTCCAGTTCAAAGTAAATGATGGCAGGACCTACTGTCTGTAAACACACAGTCCAGTTCAAAGTAAATGATGGCAGGACCTACTGCTGTAAACACACAGTCCAGTTCAAAGTAAATGATGGCAGGACCTACTGCCTGTAAACACACAGTCCAGTTCAAAGTAAATGATGGCAGGACCTACTGCCTGTAAACACACAGTCCAGTTCAAAGTAAATGATGGCAGGCCCATGTGGAAAATGGCTTATTTGCATAAAGGCCTACTGTAGCTCTGATTGGTTATCGCGCACCGGTCCTGGACGAGACAGATGTTTTTATTAGCTTTTATTTACTTCTGTTGTCCAAACGCACAGAAGCTTTCCTACTCTATTTTGCTATAGAACTTTCACAAATGCCTTACTATACGTAATTCCCAAACATTATATGAATTTGTGAAAATGGTCATATCTAAGTGCTCGCTTGTCAGAAAATGTACAAAAAAAGGTGTCATATTCGCCCTGGGGGCCTATATGAACAGATTTGAATAAGATTTCAAAATGCTGTCAGTTCCACTTGAAGGTTTCTGTCCTCTTTGTGTCTTGCCATTATCATCACATGTGTTTACCGTTCACACAGTCTTAGGACAACAGTTTGAACTGGGTTCTGTTTACTTCAACATTCATGCCCCCATATCATGTTGTATCCCGTTTTTCTGCAAAGGGACCAGGACGACTGATCCGTGTAAAGGAAAGAATGGATGGGGCCGTGTATCGTGAGATTTTGAGTGAAAACCTCCGTCCATCAGCAAGGGCTTTGAGGTTGAAACGTGGCTGGGTCTTTCAGCATGACAATGATCCCAAACACACCGCCCGGGCAACGAAGGAGTGGCTTCGTAAGAAGCATTTCAAGGTCCTGGAGTGGCCTAGCCAGTCTCCAGATCTCAACCCCATAGAAAATCTTTGGAGGGAGATGAAAGTCCGTGTTGCCCAGCAACAGCCCCAAAACATCACTGCTCTAGAGGAGATCTGCATGGGGAATGGGCCAAAATACCAGCAACAGTGTGTGAAAACCTTGTGAAGACTTACAGAAAACGTTTGACCTCTGTCATTGCCAACAAAGGGTATATAACAAAGTATTGAGATAAACTTTTGTTATTGACCAAATACTTATTTTCCACCATAATTTGCAAATAAATTCATTAAAAATCCTACAATGTGATTTTCTGGAATTTTGTTTTCTAATTTTGTCTGTCATAGTTGAAGTGTACCTATAATGAAAATTACAGGCCTCTCATCTTTTTAAGTGGGAGAACTTGCACAATTTGTGGCTGACTAAATACTTTTTTTGCCCCACTGTATGTGCATTAAAGTAGTAAAAATGTAAGTATTTGGTCCCATATTCATAGCACACAATGGCTACATCAAGCTTGTGACTCTGTGATTCTTATTTACAATAAAAGTGACTCCAAAATGACACAATACATTATTTACCATTCAGTTCTATTGGGCACAACATTATCTGAAAAACAACCAAAACTAACCGCAAATACATCCAACAAATGTGTAGAGTCACACACTTGATGTAGTCATTGTGTGCTATGAATATGGGACCAAATACTTTTTACTACTTTAATACACACAAAATGAATTTGTCCCAATACTTTTGGTCTCCTAAAATGGGCCGACTATGTACTGAAAGGGCTGTAATTTCTAAACGGTTCACCCAATATATATGAAATACCCTCAAATTAAAGCTGACAGTCTGCACTTTAAACTCCAAAGTCATCCAACTTTCCCACAACGTTCTGGGAATGGTGCAGGATAGTCGCGTGGCTTTGGAACATTCTCAGCACATTTAAGAAATTCTTCTGTGGGAATTTCAGTTATTCAGCAAAAAGTTTTCTGCAGGTTTCCTCATGGTTCTATTTCAAGTCCTGTTCTCAGAACATTGAGAAAATGTTCCATTAAAAAGCCCCAAGAAAACATTCATAAGGTTCAAAGAAGATTCTAAGAAGGTTCTAAGAAGGTTCTAAGAATGTTATTTAACAACATATACATTCCGTTCTCAGGGTCAACAAAACTCTCTCTCCTCGATCTTGTTAAGTGTGTTCAGGTGTGTTGGCCACTAATTGGCCACAGCTGATCTTAATGAGTGCTTGTTTCCATTGAAATGAGAGCTGGTTGAGTAAACTACAATGAACAGCTTTGTATGAGTTTTTAAAAAACATGGGGTTGTAGCTCCATCCTGGTGGGCAATGGACTAATTCCATGGATAGACAACTAGGAGATCATAGGTTCAAATCTCACTGATGCTGTGCTACAATAAAAAGAGATGTGTTTGCATGATTAATGCCTAAGCAAATGAATGTACAATGTGTCCTATCTGTGCTGAGAGTTAAGAACAGTTGACCTAAGCTGGCAGTGTTATTGAAAGTCTTGATGCAATATGAAACTCAAGTGAGTTTTTAGGAAGATACTTAAAAAATCTCCAAATAACATTTACATTTATTAAAAACATTCACAACATTTAGAGAATGTTCTCAGAACGTTATTTAATTATCTTCAAATAACGTATAATTATAATAACGTTAATAAAACCTCCCAGGAAAACTTTCAGGGAACCATCGTAAAACTTTCTCAGAAACTCCATGCAATTTAAAAATTAACATTCGCAGAACAGGCGAAATGTTCACTTCCATTCTCAGAACGTTTACGAAATGTTTGGTTTTACCAGAAATGAAACACATGGCTTCGTTCCCAGAACCAATGGAAAACAAAAAACATAGGTTCCCTCATCTTCCAAGGAACCAAATGTGCTGAATTGTGGATATAGATGCACACAGTCATAATATATATACACAGAGAGAGGGAGGGAGGACAGAGAGAGAGAGGGAGGGAGGACAGAGAGAGAGGGGGAGGGAGGACAGAGAAGGAGAGGGAGAGAGGACAGAAAGAGAGGGTGAGAGGGAGGGAGGACAGAGAGAGAGAGGTAGAGAGGACAGAGAAGGAGAGAGAGGACAGAGAGCGAGTGTTCATTTTTATTGTTTATTTAACTTTTGTATATTATCTACTTCACTTGCTTTTCCAATGTTAACATGTGTTTAGCATGCCAATAAAGCCCCTTGAATTGAATTGAATTGAGAGAGGACAGAGAGAGAGAGCGGACAAAGAGAAGGAGAGAGGGAGAGAGGGAGAGAGAGAGGGAGACAGGCTCAACAGATCTCTACTCCCAATCTCAAAACACAAAACAAGGATGTGTCCTATTTTTAGGTCCAGACAGGTAAATTGAGTCTGTAAACAATTTTAATGGACTGAGTGTGGTTAGCCCTGTGTGTATATATGTGTTTGTGTGTGTGTGTGTCTCTGTGTGTGTGTGTCTGTGTGTGTCTGTGTGTGCCATCCACAGTAAACAAGTCTGGAATCAGACTGTGCTTGTGCCATTTGGTGTATTTGGCTCTATAATTATGGGCTCAGAGGGTTTAGTGCCATTGGACCTCATAGTGCACAGCCAAATAAATGTAATTATGAGAGAGAGAGAGAGAGAGAGAGAGACAGAGAGAGAGAGAGAGAGAGAGAGAGAGAGAGAGAGAGAGAGAGAGAGAGAGAGAGAGAGAGAGAGAGAGAGAGAGAGAGAGAGAGAGAGAGAGAGAGAGAGAGAGAGAGAGAGAGAGAGAGGAGAGAGAGAGAGAGAGAGAGAGAGAGAGAGACACAGAGAGAGAGAGAGAGAGAGAGAGAGAGAGAGAGAGAGAGAGAGAGAGAGAGAGAGAGAGAGAGAGAGAGAGAGAGAGAGAGAGAGAGAGAGAGAGAGAGAGAGAGAGAGAGAGAGTTTCTTATTTAGTCATCAGGGCCATAACCATGTTTGTTATTTGTATTTTAATGTTGGCCTCCAGGGAAGATAGGTCCTGTGGAGATGTTCACATAGAAACATACAGGGGTTGTATTTTAATGTCGTCCTCCAGGGAAGATAGGTCCTGTGGAGATGTTCACATAGAAACATACAGGGGTTGTATTTTAATGTTGACCTCCAGGGAAGATAGGTCCTGTGGAGATGTTCACATAGAAACATACAGGGGTTGTATTTTAATGTTGGCCTCCAGGGAAGATAGGTCCTGTGGAGATGTTCACATACAAACATACAGGGGTTGTATTTTAATGTTGGCCTCCAGGGAAGATAGGTCCTGTGGAGATGTTCACATAGAAACATACAGGGGTTGTATTTTAATGTTGTCCTCCAGGGAAGATAGGTCATGTGGAGAAGTTCAAAATTAAAACATACAGGGGTTGTATTTTAATGTTGACCTCCAGGGAAGATAGGTCCTGTGGAGAAGTTCAAAATTAAAACATACAGGGGTTGTATTTTAATGTCGTCCTCCAGGGAAGATAGGTCCTGTGGAGATGTTCACATAGAAACATACAGGGGTTGTATTTTAATGTCGGCCTCCAGGGAAGATAGGTCCTGTGGAGATGTTCACATAGAAACATACAGGGGTTGTATTTTAATGTCGGCCTCCAGGGAAGATAGGTCCTGTGGAGATGTTCACATAGAAACATACAGGGGTTGTATTTTAATGTCGGCCTCCAGGGAAGATAGGTCCTGTGGAGATGTTCACATAGAAACATACAGGGGTTGTATTTTAATGTTGTCCTCCAGGGAAGATTGGTCCTGTGGAGATGTTCACATAGAAACATACAGGGGTTGTATTTTAATGTTGTCCTCCAGGGAAGATAGGTCCTGTGGAGATGTTCACATTAAAACATACAGGGTTGTATTTTAATGTTGACCTCCAGGGAAGATTGGTCCTGTGGAGATGTTCACATAGAAACATACAGGGGTTGTATTTTAATGTTGGCCTCCAGGGAAGATAGGTCCTGTGGAGATGTTCACATTAAAACATACAGGGGTTGTATTTTAATGTCATCCTCCAGGGAAGATAGGTCCTGTGGAGATGTTCACATACAAACATACAGGGGTTGTATTTTAATGTTGGCCTCCAGGGAAGATTGGTCCTGTGGAGATGTTCACATAGAAACATACAGGGGTTGTATTTTAATGTTGTCCTCCAGGGAAGATAGGTCATGTGGAGAAGTTCAAAATTAAAACATACAGGGGTTGTATTTTAATGTTGACCTCCAGGGAAGATAGGTCCTGTGGAGATGTTCACATAGAAACATACAGGGGTTGTATTTTAATGTCGGCCTCCAGGGAAGATAGGTCCTGTGGAGATGTTCACATAGAAACATACAGGGGTTGTATTTTAATGTTGTCCTCCAGGGAAGATAGGTCCTGTTGAGATCATATTAAAACACATCTTATTTTTTAGTTCCTAACTTGTTTGATAAGATTAGTTCAGATTTTCTCAGGGGACCCCACATGGGGCCCCTACCCCAAGTTTCCTCGCTCTCTCTGTCTCCTCTACTTCCTCCTGTATGCATGGCAGCCTGCCTCAGCCTCACCTCTGAGTGCCACATCACTGTCTGTCTCAGTAGTCTGCTCTCTGTAAAACAAAGTTACAATGATAACTTAGTAGAGTATTTTTTTCATCCTGCTGAGGTAGGCACCTTTTAACGTTAGCTTCTCACTTCATCCTTCTAGCTGGCTAAGTAACACTAGCTAGAGCCCTTAAACATTACTGCAATATAAGTATAGCCACCTGACTGACATACCTATAAGCAAATACTTAGCAGTTGTGCACTTATTCAGTTTTTGTTTGTTTGCGGGATGTCTGTAGACAAGGCGGGACTGTTATAATTAGCTTTTTGACCGGCATCTCCTAAACCCACTGTCAGCAGAGCCTACTGCGAACTGGGGTAGTTCGTTGTGCGGCAAGAGGGTGGGGGGGTTAGCGATTTGGAAGAGCGGTGAATGTGCTGCTAAAAAGACAAATCCGGGTGACGCAGACGAACAAAACTAAATATCACTGTTCATGATTCAACGCCTTCGCAAAAAGGACGGTGCGAATATAACTCAGTCAGATCAAGACATTAATTAAGAGACGTGATGTATTTAAAATCAGATATAGGTGAGAGGAGTATCACAACGACTCACTACAAGGGAGCTGTCGGGTAAGATGTGGTGCTGAAGTCATATATATATATATTTATATTCATTTTGGGTTGAAACTAAAGACAAACAAAGAGGCTTTATTATGCAGATCTAGTCCCTTGTCACATTTAATTGTTCAAAAGAAAAAGTATATTAAAGTATAAAGTATATGATATATTTATGAATATATTAGGATTCCGGGCAGGTAAATCAACAGGAGACATTCCAGAGAGCTGCAACAACACATGACATGTGATCTTTATACATGTATAATGCTAAGCCTTTGTATTCGTTTTATGATTCAACCTGTGCTTCTTAGATGTTCAGGCATCTACACATTGAACTATTTTTCCCCTCATGGTTGAGTCATTTATGAATGGTTTTAAATCAAAACAACGTTTATTGGTCGCCAAGACAGTTGAGCAGATCTTATAGTGGGTGCAGCGAAATGCTTATGTCACTAGTTCCTAACAACGCAGTAAAATGTCAAACACAGAAATTATCAATTTTAAAAACAACAAAAAGAAAGAACAAAAATAAATCAAGAAAGTTTGAAAATGAATCCAATTACAACCCAACAGCACTGTAACAGTAATCCAAGAGCAATCTATACGTATATACACCGGATGATCCGACACAATATATACTACCAATGATACGTACAGCAGCAGAAATATTAGTGAGCTATGTCAATAATCCAGTATGTAAATAAATACGCGGTGTGTTAAAACAGCCTAACTAAAATATAATGTAGAGTAGTATAAATATTAGAATGAGCTATGTCGAAATTACAGTATTTAAATACACAGTACAAAACCCCCATAGTAAAATGACCTGTCCAGAATACAGTATTTAAATACACAGTACAAAACCCCATAGTAAAAGGACCTGTCCAGAATACAGTATTTAAATACACATTACAAAACCCCATAGTAAAAGGACCTGTCCAGAATACAGTATTTAAATACACATTACAAAACCCCATAGTAAAAGGACCTGTCCAGAATACAGTATTTAAATACACAGTACAAAACCCCATAGTAAAAGGACCTGTCGAGAATACAGTATTTAAATACACAGTACAAAACCCCATAGTAAAAGGACCTGTCCAGAATACAGTATTTAAATACACAGTACAAAACCCCATAGTAAAAGGACCTGTCCAGAATGCAGTATTTAAATGCACAATACAAAACCCCATAGTAAAAGGACCTTTAAATTTAAATACACAGTACAAAACCCCATAGTAAAATGACCTGTCCAGAATACAGTATTTAAATACACAATACAAAACCCCATAGTAAAAGGACCTGTCCAGAATACAGTATTTAAATACACAGTACAAAACCCCATAGTAAAAGGACCTGTCCAGAATACAGTATTTAAATACACAGTACAAAACCCCATAGTAAAAGGACCTGTCCAGAATACAGTATTTAAATACACAATACAAAACCCCATAGTAAAAGGACCTGTCCAGAATACAGTATTTAAATACACAGTACAAAACCCCATAGTAAAAGGACCTGTCCAGAATACAGTATTTAAATACACAATACAAAACCCCATAGTAAAAGGACCTGTCCAGAATACAGTATTTAAATGCACATTACAAAACCCCATAGTAAAAGGACCTGTCCAGAATACAGTATTTAAATACACAATACAAAACCCCATAACAAAAAGAGTCCAGAATCTAAATCCTATTAACCAACGTCAAAAAGTTTTAGGCAGGTCTGAAAAAATGCTGTAAAGTAAGAATGTTTTCAAAAATAGACACGTTAATAGATTATATTTATCAATGAACTAAATGAAAAGTGAGTGAACAGAGAAAAATCTACATCAAATCCATATTTGGTGTGACCACCCTTGGCCTTCAAAACAGCAGCAGATCTTTTAGGTACACCTGCACAAAGTCAGGGATTTTGTAGGCATATAGTCAGGTGTATGATTAAACAATTAGACCAAACAGGTGCTAATGATCATCAATTCAATATGTAGTTTGAAACAAAATTATTAACTGAAACAGAAACAGCTGTGTAGGAGGAATAAAACTGGGTGAGGAACAGACAAACTCAGCTGACAAGGTGAGGGTTGCTGAAGACAGTTTACAGTCAAAAGTCATACTCCATGGCAAGACTGAGCACAGCAACAAGACACAAGGTACTGTATCAGTAAGGTCTCTCTCTCCCAGGCAGACATTAAGGCAGACAGGGGTTTCCAGATGTGCTGTAAAGCTCCTGTGAAGAAGCACAAAGAAACGGGCAACGTTAAAGAACTGGGGTGCCGGGAAATGGCAGCAGGCGCTCTGGACTAATGAGTCAGAATTAGAAATATTTGGCTGTAGCAGAAGGTAGTTTGTTTGCCGAAGGCCTGGAGAACGGAACATGAATTAGTGTCTGCAGGCAACAGTGAAGCAAGGTGGAGGTTCCTTGCAAGTTTGGGGCTGCATTTCTGCAAATTCATTTGGTGATTTGGTCAGAATTAATGGTCTCCTCAATGCTGAGAAGTACCGGCAGATACTTATCCATCATGCAATACCACCAGGGAGGCATCTGAATGGCCCCAAAAGTATTCTGCAGCATGACAACAACCACAAACATACAGAGAAAGTCATTAAGAACTTTCTTGAGTGTAAAGAAGAATAACGAGTCCTGGAAGTGATGGTATGGCCCCCACAGAGCCCTGATCTCAACATCATCGAGTCTGTCTGGGATTACATGAAGAGAGATAAGCACCTGAGGCTGCCTAAATCCACAGAAGAACTGTGGTTAGTTCTCCAAGATGTCTGGGCCAACCTACCTGCCGAGTTCCTTCAAATACTGTGTGCAAGTGAACCTAGAAGAATTGATGTTGTTCTGAAGGCAAAGGGTGGTCACACCAAATATGGATTTGATGTAGATTTTTCTCCAGTTCACTCACTTTGCATTTTGTTAATTGATAAATATAATCTTTTAACGTGTCTATTTTTGAAAGCATTCTTACTTTACAGCATTTTTTTCACACTTGCCTAAAACGTTTGTACAGTACTGTCCATGTATGTGAAGGGTTTGTATAGACAGTATGGACAGTGTGTGAATAGAGAAGGTGTATATAGCAGTAGTTATATAGGATGAGCCATGACTTCACTCTTAGATAAAAAGGTGCTAAGTAAGACCATACAGGGTTTTCGGTTTGTCCCCATAGTGGAACAATTTTTGTTGCTGGGTAGAACCCTTTGCAGAGGCTTCATCTAGAACCCTCTATGTGGGGTACTTCAAAGAACCCCCTGTATATGGTTCTACCTAGAACTGTCCATGAAGGGTTATACCAAAAGCCATTTGTTCTTCTGAAGGTTCTTCCTAGAACCGTCTATGAAGGGTTAAACCAAAAGCCATTTGTTCTTCTGAAGGTTCTTCCTAGAACCGTCTATGAAGGGTTAAACCAAAAGCCATTTGTTCTTCTGAAGGTTCTTCCTAGAACCGTCTATGAAGGGTTATACCAAAAGCCATTTGTTCTTCTGAAGGTTCTTCCTAGAAGCGTCTATGAAGGGTTAAACCAAAAGCCATTTGATCTTCTGAAGGTTCTTCCTAGAACCGTCTATGAAGGGTTAAACCAGCCTTATTAGTCTTTACCATTGTATTATTTATGGAAATACATGCAGTGCGTTCGGAAAGTATTCTGACCACTTGTTTTTTTCCCACATTTTGTGACGTTATTCTAAAATGGATTAAATTATTATTTTTTCGACCTCATCAATTTACACACAATACCCCATAATAACAAAGCAATTTTTTGCAAATGTATAAATAAATAAAAATATCACATTTACATAAGGATTCAGACCCTTTACTCATTGCTTGGTTGAAACACCTTTGGCAACGATAACAGCCTTGAGTCTTCTTGGGTATGACACTAGAAGCTTGGCACATCTGTATTTGGGGAGTTTCTCCCATTCTTCTCTGCAGATCCTCTCAAGCTCTGTCAGGTTGGCTGGTCTTTCCATAGATGTTTGATCGTGTTCAAGTCCGGGCTCTGGCTGGGCCACTCAAGGACATGCAGAGACCTGTCCCGAAGCCACTCCTGCGTTGTCTTGGCTGTGTGCTTAGGGTTGTTTAGAGTTTCCTGTTGTATGGTGAATCTCTGCCCCAGTCTGAGGTCCTGAGCGCTCTGGAGCAGGTTTACATCAATGATCTCTCTATACTTTGCTCCATTCATTTTTCCCTCGATCCTGACTAATCTCCCAGTCCCTGCCACTGAAAAAAATCCACACATCATGATGCTGCCACCACAATGCTTCACCGTAGGGATGGTGCCAGGTTTACTCCAGATGTGACACTTGGCATTCAGGCCAAACTTGGTTTCATCAGACCAGAGAATCTTGTTTCTCATTGTCTGAGAGTCTTTTAGGTGCCTTTTGGCACCTACTGTAAGTGGGCTGCCGGGCCTTTTATTGAGATGTGGCTTCCGTCTGGCCACTCTACCATTAAAGTCTGATTGGCGGAGTGCTGCAGAGATGGTTGTCCTTCTGGAAGGTTCTCCCATCTCCACAGAGGAACTCTGGAGCTCTGTCAGAGTGACCATCAGGTTCTTCGTCACCTCCCTTCTCCCCCGATTGCTCAATTTGGCCGTGCGGCCAGCTCTAGGAAGAGTCTTGGTGGTTCCAAACTTCTTCTACTTAAGAATGATGGAGGCCACTGTGTTCTTGGGGAGCTTCAATGTTGCATAATGTTTTTGGTACCCTTCCCCAGATCTGTGCCTCGACACAATCCTCTCTTGGAGCTCTACGAAACAATTCCTTTGACCTCATGGCTTGGTTTTTGCTCTGACATGCACTGTCAACTGTCGGACCTTATCGACAGGTGTGTGCCTTTCCAAATCATGTCCAATAAATTGAATTTGCCACAGGTTGACTCCAATGAGGTTATATAAACATCTCAAGGATCAATGGAAACAGGATGCACCTGAGCTCAATTTCAAGTCTCATATCCAAGGTTCTGAATACTTATGTAAATAAGGTATTTCAGTTTTTATTTTTTATAAATGAGCAAATATGTCTAAAAACCTGATTTTTCTTTGTCATTCTGGGGGTTTGTGTGTAGATTGGTGAGGGAAATAGTTTATTTAATCAATTATAGAATAAGGCTGTAATGTAACAACATGTGGAAAAAGTCAAGGGGTCTAAATACTTTCCAAATGCACTGTTTAACATAAGGCCTTTCTTAAAGGGCCTAGTTATACCCTAACACAGTGGTGTTAGGAAACTCCTGGTTTACAGGCCACATCAGGCCTGCAAGTCACATTATGCTGGCTTGCAAAGTGATGTGCAATTCCTATTGGAATCCAACCAGAGTTATGATATTGTTAATCACCCGCAACCTGCATTCAGAATGACTGCCAGGGTAGGCAGTCATTCAATCATCTCAACTGGAACAACCATCTCAGTAAAACTTGCTATGAATCCGACAGATTGGATTAGTTTAGAAAACTGTACGTTATTTATCTTTGTGTAGCATAAAATATATTAACCAGTCAATGTACATGCAAAAACACAGATATTACAGTAAAACAAACCAATCTGAATGTCTTCCTGTAATAGAGCATGCTGGGAAATACTATGGTTCTATTATGTAGAACCCTTTTTTCCTTAAAAAGAATCCTTCTTGCCTTCCAAAAAAATCACCAAAGAACCCGTTCTTCTAAAAATGGTTCTTAGGATGTTAAAAGGTTTGAGATGAAACCCTTTGCCTTACAAAGCACCCTTCTCTTCCAAAAGGGTTCTTCTGATCAAAACGGTTCTTGGTTGAACCCTATCCCTCCGCAAAGAACCCTTTTGTAACCCTTTTTTCTAAGAGTGTTAGAATACAGTATATACATATGAAGCAGGTAAACAGAATGTAAACATTATTAAAGTGACCAGTGTTCATTGACTCTGTGTACACAGGGCAGCGGCCTCTTTAGGTGCAGGGTAGAGTATCAGGTGGTAGCCGGCTAGTGACAGTGTCTGAGGTTCCGGGCAGTGTACTGGGTGGAGGCCGGCTAGTAGAGACTGTTTAACAGTCTGATGGCCTGGAGATAGATGGTGTTTATCAGTCTCTCGGCTACAGCTTTGCTGCAACTGTACTGTACTGTCTCCGACCTTCTAAATGGTAGCGGGGTGAACAGGCCTTGGCTCGGGTCCTTCTTGGCATTCCTGTGACACCGGGTGCTGTAGATGTCTTGGAGGGAAGGCATTGTGCCCCTGATGATGCGTTGGGCTGACTGCACAACCCTCCGGAGACTTTTGCGTTTTGCGGACAATGCAATTGCTGTACCAGGCGGTGATACAGCCTGACAGGATGCTCTCAATGGTGCATCTGTAAATGTTGGTGTGGTTCTTGGGGGCCAAGCCAAATTTCCTCAGCTTTCTTAGGTTGAAGAGGTGCTGTCGTTTTTCACCACAGTGTTTGTGGGAAGGGACCATTTCAGGTCGTCAGTGACGTGCAAGCAGAAGAATTGGAGTCCACTGCAGAGTCCAGTAATAATAATAATATATTAACACAGTACCAGTCAAAAGTTTGGACACACCTACTCATTCCTGGGTTTTTCATTATTTTTACTTTTTTCTACACTGTAGAATAATAGTGAAGACATCAAAATAGGAAATAACACATTTGGAATCATGTAGTAACCAAAAAATGGTTAAACAAATCTAAATATATTTTATGATTTAGATTCTTCAAAGTAGCCACCCAAAGTAGCCACCCTTTGCCTTGACGACAGCTTCATGAGGTAATCACCTGGAATGCATTTCAATTAACAGGTGTGCCTGTTTATTTCCTTCTTAATGCGTTTAAGACAATCAGTTGTGTTGTGACAAGGTATGGGTGGTATACAGAATATAGCCCTATTTGGTAAAAGACCAAATCCATATTATGGCAATAATGGCTCAAATAAGCAAAGAGAGAAGTCAGTAAGTCCAACATTACTTTAAGACATGAAGGCCAGTCAATTCTGATTTGTTTTCAACAACTTAGAAAGTTTCTTCAAGTGCAGTCGCAAAAACCATCAAGTGCTATGATGAAACTTTTCTCTCATAAGTCTGGGAAGACCCAGAGTTACCTCTGCTTGCAGAGGATAAATTCATTGGAGTTACCAGCCTAGGAAATTGCAGCCCAAATAAAAGCTTCACAGAGTTCAAGTAACAGACACATCTCAACATCAACTGTAAACCAGGCCTTCATGGTCGAATTGCTGCAAAGAGACCACTACTAAAGGACACCAATAAGAAGAAGAGACTTGCTTGGGCCAAGAAACACGAACAATGGACATTAGACCAGTGGAAATCTGTCCTTTGGTCTGATGAGTCCAAATCTTTTGGTTCCAAGATTTTTGGTTCCAACCGCCATGTCTTTGTGAGATGCAGAGTAGGTGAACGGATGATCTCTGCATATGTGGTTTCCATCGTGAAGCACGGAGGAGGAGGTGTGATGGTGTGGGGATGCTTTGCCGGTGACACTGTCAGTGATTTATTTAGAATTCAAGGCACACTTAACCAGCATGGCTACCACAGCACTCTGCAGCGATACACCATCCCATCTGGTTTGCGCTTCGTGGGGCTATCATTTGGTTTTCAACAGCACATTGACCCAAAACACACCTCCAGGCTATGTAAGGGCTATTTGACCAAGAAGGAGAGTGATGGAGTGCTGCATCTGATCACCTGGTCTCCATAATCACCCAACCTCAACCCAAATGGGATGGTTGTGATGAGTTGGACCGCAGAGTGAAGGAAAAGCAGCCAACATGTGCTCAGCATATGTGGGAACTCTTTCAAGACTGTTGGAAAAGCATTCCAGGTAAAGCTGGTTGAGAGAATGCAAAGAGTGTGCAAAGTTGTCATCAAGGCAAAGGGTGGCTACTTTGAAGAATCTAAAATGTATTTCGATTTGTTTAACACTTTTTTGGTTACTTTATGAATCCATATGTTATTTCATAGTTTTGATGTCTTCACTATTATTCTACAATGTATAAAAACTGTAAAAATAAAGAAAACCCCTTGAATAAGAAGGTGTGTCCAAACTGTTGACTGGTACTGTGTATTATTTGTTTCATTAATAAAAAATAAAAAAATTAACATTGAACACAGACAACGATGAAAGTTATATACAGGATTAGCCAGATCTAGTGAAATAATATTACAGCACAAACCAATCAGAAATGTGAAAATCTGGTGTCATAAATATTCATCCAGTCAGATATTATGAAAGTGTTGGTCCCGCCTTCCTCGTCCATGAAGATTTAAAAAATACTAATAATGAAAATGGCTGTCGATACACTTTTTAATTACATTTTTTAAATGTTTTATTAATATCAAATCAATACATAAAGCAGATGAGGGAACACAAGCATACATAGATTACAAACAATAGACAATCGAGCTAGGAGGTACAATATCACATTACAATTACACAAGGACCTTAAGGGACATGCATATACTTACAATTCTAACAGCTTTTTTGTTAGTAGAGCATTTAACCGTCTTAAAATACAGTTCAATTTCTTTTTGTAGGATACGAAAATGTGGTTTTCTTTTTGTAAATTTACATTTGTGTATATGAAATTTGGCCAAAAGAATAATGAAATGAATTACATAAAAATGATTCCGCTTATTTCTATTGTATGTAAAGAATCCAAACAGTACATCTCTCCACAATAGTGTAAAATCTTCATAAATGTGTTCAATTATAAACCTACTGATGTCTTGCCACAGTTTTACACATGTCATTGCTGCTCTACGAATTGACGCAAATATAAACGAATCGAAAAGGAGCATATTTTGACAGATTCCAACGTCAACAAATCGGTGCTGCAAATCAGTGAATGCGGAAGTGTCAGACGCGGAAGTAAAGCCAAATATAAAGGCACGAGCTTAAAGTTACTGGCTGTAGCATGTACAAGAGGCTTTTGCGATAGATGCACGTATTGTAGACAGCCATTTGTAATTCCATACATTTGATCTCACAAATTAGTTGTGAAAGCCGTGTGCAAATATCATGTCGTCAACTGGAGAGACTTTACTACGGGCGGTGGAGACTCCGCTCTTCTGGATAGGCGCGTTGACTGCGGCCTATTTCTCAGTGTGCTCCGTATGTCGTTTGCTGTCAGGGCTCAGAGTTTGGGTGCTGGGGAATGGACGGGTGGTATCACCTGCTAAACTCGGAAAATGGGCAGGTGAGTAGCTAGCAAGCAATATTCATATAAAGACAAGGTTTGCATGACCTCACCATTTGCTTTATTGCCTGCTTTTTTTATTTTTAAGGTTTCTTTAGTCGCTGATGAAAGAGAATTGCCATATGTTTCGAAAGCCGTATCTCAAGCGATGATTGACGCGTCTAAACGTTAAAACACAGTGTATGAATTGTAGTTCACATGAGCCATCAAGGCTAATGACTCAGGACTGTCTAGTGAGGTCAGGATGCTGCCTGGTGTTTGAGAGCTAGTAGTGAGTTAAATCAATCACCCTCGACCCAGTATAATAATGGTTCAGTATATAGTGTGAATCAGACAAGTTTCTCCTAGCAATCAGTAGGATATTGTAGCTAGTAGAATACATGTAGTGTTTCCCCTAGGATTTCTCTGCAGGGGTGGTAAAGTTAGCGTGGGGACCACAGTTTTATAGAGGTCCTCTTGGCGTTAGACAACTGTGCTGTTTTTAAAGGAGATTTCCTGCAATTCTACACAATTTGCTATTGTTTATGTCTTATGTTTTCAGTGACTCAAACATAACTAAATCAATGGGAACACAATGCCAATCTCCCTGATTGTCCAGTTTTATTTTGGTGATGGCTAGTTCTCAAAGATCTTTTATATTTTTATATATATATATATTCTTTATCTGTTTAAAAAAAAAAAAAAAAAGTTTCACCATCCTGAAAAATCTTTACATTTTACTCTAAGTTTGTTGTTCACTGCTTAATGCATATAGGGGAAAGGCTGGCCAGCCCTATTGTCCTTTGGAACACACCGTGGCCTCTGCTTTGTAGACAACACATCACTGTTGCGTCGGCATGACATGAGTCTGCCTTTCCTCGCAGAAGTGAGTGATAGGTTACATTAATGTTTACCCAACCTTATTGCTCGGTCAAGGCCATTCAGGGTTATGTTATCAGGGTTACATCAACAGGGTTACCACATCAGGATGACTACATCA
Source organism: Oncorhynchus keta (assembly GCF_023373465.1). NCBI lineage: Eukaryota > Metazoa > Chordata > Actinopteri > Salmoniformes > Salmonidae > Oncorhynchus > Oncorhynchus keta. Next base: position 141,764 of record NW_026291009.1, on the reverse strand, counting down.
GGGGTGGCAGATAACCTAGCGCTTAGAGCCACTAACCGAAAGGTCCCTAGTTTTAATCCCTGAGCCGACAAGGTGAAAAATCTGTCAATGTGCCCTTGAGCAAGGCACCTAACCCTAATTGCTCCAGGGTTACCGTTGATTATGCTAGACCCTGGTTGTGACCCTACTCTCAGAGTGGGATTTGCAAAAAAAACAACATTTCCAGTTCACATGTGTATTAATACACACTTGTACATGTGTGAAATAGGACAAGTATAAGCACCCAGTGAATTATTATTCTTATACACTGCTCAAAACAATAAAGGGAAAACTTAAACAACACAATGTAACTCTAAGTCGATCACACTTCTGTGAAATCAAACTCTCCACTTAGGAAGCAACGCCGATTGACAATAAATTTCACATGCTGTTGTGCAAATGGAATAGACAACAGGTGGAATTTTATAGGCAATTAGCAAGACACCCTCAATAAAGAAGTGGTTCTGCAGGTGGTGACCACAGACCACTTCTCAGTTCCTATGCTTCCTGGCTGATGTTTTGGTCACTTTTGAATGCCGGCGGTGCTTTCACTCCAGTGGTAGCATGAGACTGAGTCTACAACCCACACAAGTGGCTCAGGTAGTGCAGCTCATCCAGGATGGAACATCAATGCGAGCTGTGGCAAGAAGGTTTGCTGTGTCTGTCAGCGTAGTGTCCAGAGCATGGAGGCGCTACCAGGAGACGGGCCAGTACATCAGGAGACGTGGAGGAGGCCGTAGGAGGGCAACAACCCAGCAGCAGGACCGCTACCTCCGCCTTTGGGCAAGGAGGAGCAGGAGGAGCACTGCCAGAGCCCTGCAAAATGACCTCCAGCAGGCCACAAATGTGCATGTGTCTGCTCAAATGGTCAGAAACAGACTCCATGAGGGTGGTATGAGGGCCCGATGTTCACAGGTGGGGGTTGTGCTTACAGCCCAACACCGTGCAGGATGTTTGGCATTTGCCAGAGAACACCAAGGTTGGCAAATTCGCTGCTGGCGCCCTGTGCTATTCACAGATGAAAGCAGGTTCACACTGAGCACATGTGACAGTCTGGAGACACCGTGGATAACGTTCTGCTGCCTGCAACATCCTCCAGCATGACCGGTTTGGCGGTGGGTCAGTCATGATGTGGGGTGGCATTTCTTTCGGGGACCGCACAGCCCTCCATGTGCTCGCCAGAGGTAGCCTAACTGCAATTAGGTACCGAGATGAGATCCTCAGACCCCTTGTGAGACCATATGCTGGTGCGGTTGGCCCTGGGTTCCTCCTAATGCAAGACAATGCTGGACCCCATGTGGCTGGAGTGTCAGCAGTTCCTGCAAGAGGAAGGCATTGATGCTATGGACTGGCCCGCCCATTCCCCAGACCTGAATCCAATTGAGCACATCTGGGACATTGTCTCGCTCCATCCACCAACGCCACATTGTACCACAGACTGTCCAGGAGCTGGCGGATGCTTTAGTCCAGGTCTGGGAGGACATCCCTCAGGAGACCATCCGCCACCTCATCAGGAGCATGCCCAGGCGTTGTAGGGAGGTCATACAGGCACGTGGAGGCCACACACACTACTGAGCCTCATTTGGACATTTTTTTAAGGACATTACATCAAAGTTGGTTCAGCCTGTAGTGTGGTTTCCCACTTTAATTTTGAGTGCTACTCCAAATCCAGACCTCCATGGGTTGATAAATTTGATTTCCATCATTTTTGTGTGATTTTTGTTGTCGGCACATTCAACTATGTAAATATGTATTTCATTCATTCAGATCTAGGATGTGTTATTTTAGTGTTCCCATCCATCTTTGAAGTGTAAACACCAGGTTAGGGCTTTGACCATGTGACTGTAAAACACAGCTGTGCCGATCGCACCCAGAAGTGGACTGGTTCCAGGAAGGTTTTACGTCATTGAAATCGCATTTTGAAATGAAAAATAAGCCCCTGTAAATTAAAGCACATGTCAACTTCTGTGTTTGGCATGTGACACGGAGTACCAGGAATGGTATGTTAACACCAAGCTGGTCTGGATTTCAGGCTAGCTGCCAAGGCCTGCTGAATATCGGTCTTGTCCTGCTCTGCTGATTTTTAAGTACAGGTTTGCAGCAAAGGGAAATTATAAATGTGGGGACATTTCAACCAATTTTGACATGTGTTGTATGTAGCTTATTTAGAAGCTGTGTGAATAGCTATTATACAGCTTCCCCCCCCTCGCTCACTGAAGCATAGGTGATTGAGAGAATGGCCTGATTATGTAAGAAGACTAGAGCCATTCATAAATGCGGCTGAGGAGTCAGAGTATTCTGTTTGAATTCCACTTTACTGCTGGCAGTGTGTTGTGGAGCAGCATCCCGTAACACAGGGTCCATATCTCTAGCTCCTCCTCTCATTCACAAAGGCCTATATTCACTATCTTTCTGTGCATTCACGCCTCTTACCCCTTCCTCATCCTGTTCTGAGCTTCCGCCCTTCCTCCTCCCTGTCTCTTTCTGTCACGACACCTGCTCTGTCTCTACACCATGGTTATTTAGCTTCTCATACAGTTATATTGTCAAGTCCTTTATTGAAATGCATTGGCTCATGAGTTATTTCTGGTGTGATTAACAGATTGTTGGACACTGGTAGCATTAAGTAGACCACTCTCTGTTATTGGTTGAAGGAGGTCGTTCTCAGGTCATTGTTACATTCCACACGGGTGTTCTTCTGCCTGCTTCAAGTTGGACAGGAAGGGGGATCTTTTGTAACAAAAGTTTTCAAAATCCTAGCATGTATTACAATTGACTAAAAACAAATATGCTTTGGAAGCGTGATCTTTGCCAATTTACATTTTTAAATCATTATTTAGATATAATTGCTGAAAGTTGGGATATTAATTAAATATTGCCCACTTCATCAGCTGCATATTTACAAATGTGGGCTGAGTCATGAGCTTTATACCATAACTGGGACATGATGTGGAAAAAAACATAGCAATTTGATATTTTGGGTCAAGGAATGCTGAGGTGTGAGAAACCGCTGGGAGCCGCCGCTCGTTGGTATTCTGTGCAGCAACTGTGCAAGACGAGGCTGCAGCCTTCTGCTATTTTAAACCTGCACTTCTTTTTTTAGCTCAGAATATTCGGCAGCAGAAGCACCGCTGTCTGGCAGAGAAGCACTAACATTTTTACAACAATTTTCATTTCTTTATCATTTGGAAGATGTATGAGGATGTTGAAGGATGCCATTCAAGCCCATCTAGGTTAGGTCCTATGAGTAGGTAGAAGAACCATCTTCACTGACCTGGCATATATTTATGACGATCTCTTCAAATGGACACTTTAAAAAAACAACAACAAAAAATGGAGTAAATTGGAGGAACATGGCTTGTGCTCGAAACATTGAGTTTCATTCTTAAAACAGCTTAAAATAACCAGCGGACGCTTCCCCTGTCGCCCATACGGACTCCCCCTCTTTCTGTTCAATTGCTTTGTTCTGTTTTTAGCTCTCTACCCTCCTTTCTGATCTCCATTCTGGTACCTCCCCAGTGAAAACCTGGCTGCTTCCCGTCTTCCTCTGCTTTAAGGCAACAGCAGTGGAGAGTTGGGTCTGGGGAGGGAGGGATGGATGGGTGGAGAGTTGGGTCTGGGGAGGGAGGGATGGATGGGTGGAGAGTTGGGTCTGGGGAGGGATGGATGGGTGGAGAGTTGGGTCTGGGGAGGGAGGGATGGATGGGTGGAGAGTTGGGTCTGGGGAGGGATGGATGGGTGGAGAGTTGGGTCTGGGGAGGGAGGGATGGATGGAGAGTTGGGTCTGGGGAGGGAGGGAGGGATGGCTGGGTGGAGAGTTGGGTCTGGGGAGGGAGGAATGGATGGAGAGTTGGGTCTGGGGAGGGATGGCTGGGTGGAGAGTTGGGTCTGGGGAGGGAGGGATGGATGGGTGGAGAGTTGGGTCTGGGGAGGGAGGGAGGGATGGGTGTAGAGTTGGGTCTGGGGAAGGAAGGAGGGAGGGATGGGAGGAGAGTTGGGTCTGGGGAGGGAGGGATGGATGGAGAGTTGGGTCTGGGGAGGGAGGGATGGCTGGGTGGAGAGTTGGGTCTGGGGAGGGAGGGAGGGATGGGTGTAGAGTTGGGTCTGGGGAAGGAAGGAGGGAGGGATGGGAGGAGAGTTGGGTCTGGGGAGGGAGGGATGGGTGGAGAGTTGGGTCTGGGGATGGATGGGTGGAGAGTTGGGTCTGGGGAGGGAGGGATGGATGGGTGGAGAGTTGGGTCTGGGGAGGGAGGGAGGGATGGGTGGAGAGTTGGGTCTGGGGAAGGAGGGAGGGATGGGTGGAGAGTTGGGTCTGGGGAGGGAGGGATGGATGGGTGGAGAGTTGGGTCTGGGGAGGGATGGATGGGTGGAGAGTTGGGTCTGGGTGAAGTAGGGATGGATGGGTGGAGAGTTGGGTCTGGGTGAAGTAGGGATGGATGGGTGGAGAGTTGGGTCTGGGGAGGGAATGGATGGAGAGTTGGGTCTGGGGGAGGGGGTCTGGGGAGGGAAGGAGGGATGGGTGGAGAGTTGGGTCTGGGGAGGGAGGGATGGATGGGTGGAGAGTTGGGTCTGGGGAGGGATGGGTGGAGAGTTGGGTCTGGGGAGGGAGGGATGGATGGGTGGAGAGTTGGGTCTGGGGAGGGAGGGATGGATGGGTGGAGAGTTGGGTCTGGGGGGAGGGATGGATGGGTAGAGAGTTGGGTCTGGGGAGGGATGGAGGGATGGGTGGAGAGTTGGGTCTGGGGAGGGATGGATGGGTGGAGAGTTGGGTCTGGGAGGGAGGGATGGATGGGTGGAGAGTTGGGTCTGGGGAGGGAGGGATGGATGGAGAGTTGGGTCTGGGGAGGGAGGGAGGGATGGATGGGTGGAGAGTTGGGTCTGGGGAGGGAGGGATGGATGGAGAGTTGGGTCTGGGGAGGGAGGGAGGGATGGGTGGAGAGTTGGGTCTGGGGAGGGAGGGAGGGATGGGAGGAGAGTTGGGTCTGGGTGAAGGAGAGTTGGGTCTGGTGAAGGAGGGAGGGATGGTGGAGAGTTGGGTCTGGGGAGGGAGGGAGGGAGGGAGGAGAGTTGGGTCTGGGGAGGGAGGGAGGGAGGGATGGGAGGAGAGTTGGGTCTGGGTGAAGGAGAGTTGGGTCTGGTGAAGGAGGGAGGGATGGGTGGAGAGTTGGGTCTGGGAGGGAGAGTGGGGTCTGGGGAAGGAAGGAGGGAGGGAGGGAGGGGTGGAAAACAGGGCTCACTGACAGCCAGTAAAGGCTAAATATAGCTACTGCTGTCTCTGCAGTGCCAGGCTGCCTGACCTGGGGTGGCAGAGGAATGCCACGGAGCCTGTCCCCTTCCCCTCCGTCTCAGTACCTGCATCACCATCGTCGTCTTGTCTTTACCACCAATATTCTCTATCGTCGTCTTGTCTTTACCACCAATATTCTCTTTTCCCTCACGCTCACTTAAATGACAGAACCACAGGTAGCAGTGCAAGGACACAATGCATTGTCAATGTGATCGTTTTCATCTGGCATGTCATTTTTCGATACATCAGCATTTAAGTATCTGTATAAATGTATCTGTATAAATGTATTTCATCCAGGTCTGATGAGTTGACTCAGTACTGCTTGACACACAGGCATGTTTGACCTATTGACTAGAATGGATCACTGTTCTCTTCCCTTTATGTAGTTTGTTTATCTTTTATTTCTCCCTCAGTTGTGAGGGTGTCTGTGTGTTTGGTTTGCCCTTGATTAATACTCCCCTTCTCCTTGTTCGTCTTCTCCCTCAGTTGTGAGGGTGTCTGTGTGTTTGGTTTGCCCTTGATTAATACTCCCCTTCTCCTTGTTCGTCTTCTCCCTCAGTTGTGAGGGTGTCTGTGTGTTTGGTTTGCCCTTGATTAATACTCCCCTTCTCCTTGTTCGTCTTCTCCCTCAGTTGTGAGGGTGTCTGTGTGTTTGGTTTGCCCTTGATTAATACACCCCTTCTCCTTGTTCGTCTTCTCCCTCAGTTGTGAGGGTGTCTGTGTGTTTGGTTTGCCCTTGATTAATACACCCCTTCTCCTTGTTCGTCTTCTCCCTCAGTTGTGAGGGTGTCTGTGTGTTTGGTTTACCCTTGATTAATACACCCCTTCTCCTTGTTCGTCTTCTCCCTCAGTTGTTAGTTGTGAGGGTGTCTGTGTGTTTGGTTTGCCCTTGACACCCCTTCTCTTGTTCGTCTTCCCTCAGTTGTGAGGGTGTCTGTGTTTGGTTTGCTTTGATTAATACACCCCTTCTCCTTGTTCAGTTGTGAGGGTGTCTGTGTGTTTGGTTTGCCTTGTGAGTTGTGAGGGTGTCTGTGTGTTTGGTTTGCCCCTTCTCCTTGTTCGTCTTCTCCCTCAGTTGTGAGGGTCTGTGTGTTTGGTTTGCCCTTGATTAATACACCCCTTCTCCTTGTTCGTCTTCTCCCTCAGTTGTGAGGGTGTCTGTGTGTTTGGTTTGCCCTTCTCTCCTCAGTTGTGAGGGTGTCTGTGTGTTTGGTTTGCCCTTGATTAATACACCCCTCTCCTTGTTCGTCTTCTCCCTCAGTTGTGAGGGTGTCTGTGTGTTTGGTTTGCCCTTGATTAATACTCCCCTTCTCCTTGTTCGTCTTCTCCCTCAGTTGTGAGGGTGTCTGTGTGTTTGGTTTGCCCTTGATTAATACCTTCTCCTTGAGGGTGTCTGTGTGTTTGGTTTGCCCTTGACTCCCCTCCTTGTTCGTCTTCTCCCTCAGTTGTGAGGGTGTCTGTGTGTTTGGTTTGTCCTTGATTAATCTTCTCCCGTCTCAGTTGTGAGGGTGTCTGTGTGTTTGGTTTGCCCTTGATTAATACACCCCTTCTCCTTGTTCGTCTTCTCCTCTCAGTTGTGAGGGTGTCTGTTGTGAGGGTGTCTGTTTTTGGTTTGCCCTTGATTAATACTCCCCTCTCCTTGTTCGTCTTCTCCCTCAGTTGTGAGGGTGTCTGAGGGTGTCTGTGTCTTCTCCCTCAGTTGTGAGGGTGTCTTGTTTTTGGTTTGATTAATACACCCCTTCTCCTTGTTCGTCTTCTCCCTCAGTTGTGAGGGTGTCTGTGTGTTTGGTTTGCCCTTGATTAATACTCCCCTTCTCCTTGTTCGTCTTCTCCTCAGTTGTGAGGGTGTCTGTGTGTTTGGTTTGCCCTTGATTAATACACCCCTTCCCTTCTCCCCTCAGTTGTGAGGGTGTCTGTGTGTTTGGTTTGCCCTTCTCCCCTTCTCCTTGTTCGTCTTCTCCCTCAGTTGTGAGGGTGTCTGTGTGTTTGGTTTGCCCTTGATTAATACACCCCTTCTCCTTGTTCTCCTCCCTCAGTTGTGAGGGTGTCTGTGTGTTTGGTTTGCCCTTCTCTCCTTGTTCGTCAGTTGTGAGGGTGTCTGTGTGTTTGGTTTGCCCTTGATTAATACACCCCTTCTCCTTGTTCGTCTTCTCCCTCAGTTGTGAGGGTGTCTGTGTGTTTGGTTTGCCCTTGATTAATACTCCCCTTCTCCTTGTTCGTCTTCTCCCTCAGTTGTGAGGGTGTCTGTGTGTTTGGTTTGCCCTTGATTAATACTCCCCTTCTCCTTGTTCGTCTTCTCCCTCAGTTGTGAGGGTGTCTGTGTGGTTTGCCCTTGTTTGCTCCTTCTCCTTGTTCGTCTTCTCCCTCAGTTAGGGTGTCTGTGTGTTTGGTTTGCCCTTGATACTCCCCTTCTCCTTGTTCGTCTTCTCCCTCAGTTGTGAGGGTGTCTGTGTTCGTTTGGTTTCTGTGTGTTTGGTTTGCCCTTGATTAATACTCCCCTTCTCCTTGTTCGTCTTCTCCCTCAGTTGTGAGGGTGTCTGTGTGTTTGGTTTGCCCTTGATTAATACACCCCTTCTCCTTGTTGTGTCTTCTCCCTCAGTTGTGAGGGTGTCTGTGTGTTTGGTTTGCCCTTGATTAATACTCCCTTCTCCTTGTTCTCTTCCCCTCAGTTGTGAGGGTGTCTGTGTGTTTGGTTTGTCCTTGATTAATACTCCCCTTCTCCTTGTTCTTCTCCCTCAGTTGTGAGGGTGTCTGTGTGTTTGGTTTGCCCTTGATTAATACACCCCTCCTTGTTCTCCTTGTTCGTCTTCTCCCTCAGTTGTGAGGGTGTCTGTGTGTTTGGTTTGCCCTTGATTAATACACCCCTTCTCCTTGTTCGTCTTCTCCCTCAGTTGTGAGGGTGTCTGTGTGTTTGGTTTGCCCTTGATTAATACACCCCTTCTCCTTGTTCGTCTTCTCCCTCAGTTGTGAGGGTGTCTGTGTGTTTGGTTTACCCTTGATTAATACACCCCTTCTCCTTGTTCGTCTTCTCCCTCAGTTGTGAGGGTGTCTGTGTGTTTGGTTTGTCCTTGATTAATACACCCCTTCTCCTTGTTCGTCTTCTCCCTCAGTTGTGAGGGTGTCTGTGTGTTTGGTTTGTCCTTGATTAATACACCCCTTCTCCTTGTTCGTCTTCTCCCTCAGTTGTGAGGGTGTCTGTGTGTTTGGTTTGCCCTTGATTAATACTCCCCTTCTCCTTGTTCGTCTTCTCCCTCAGTTGTGAGGGTGTCTGTGTGTTTGGTTTGCCCTTCTCCCTTGTTCGTCTTCTCCCTCAGTTGTGAGGGTGTCTGTGTGTTTGGTTTGCCCTTGATTAATACTCCCCTTCTCCTTGTTCGTCTTCTCCCCCTCAGTTGTGAGGGTGTCTGTGTGTTTGGTTTGCCCTTGATTAATACTCTCCTTGTTCGTCTTCTCCCTCAGTTGTGAGGGTGTCTGTGTGTTTGGTTTGCCCTTAATACTCCCCTTCTCCTTGTTCGTTAGTTGTGAGGGTGTCTGTGTGTTTGGTTTGCTTGATTAATACACCCCTTCTCCTTGTTCGTCTTCTCCCTCAGTTGTGAGGGTGTCTGTGTGTTTGGTTTGTCCTTGATTAATACTCCCCTTCTCCTTGTTCGTCTTCTCCCTCAGTTGTGAGGGTGTCTGTGTGTTTGGTTTGCCCTTGATTAATACTCCCCTTCTCCTTGTTCGTCTTCTCCCTCAGTTGTGACAGGAGCCACGGATGGAATCGGGAAAGCCTATGCGGAGGAGGTAAGACTGAATCCCGGGGTTTCAGACATTTCAGGCCCCTTCACGGGAAAACCAAAGTGAGTGACTCATCGGAGAGAGAGAGGGGTTTAACCAGGAGGTCAGAGTAGTGACACACACACTCAAAGGTTTGCCTTTTGCGAGCAAAGCACTGAGGGATTTATGCTGCATAGCCAGGGCAGAATTCATTTAAAAAGTAGTCATTTTTTTCAAGGGAGTTCCCATCAGTTGACAGTCATGATCAATGCCCTGCTTGATAACAGTGCTGTCCTTTTCATTGTTGATGATGGCTATTGTTGATTTAGGTCATGGGTCTGGGTGCAGTGTGTGTGTGGTAGTGATGCATGTTAGACCCTCTTTAACGGCCGGTCTTAAAGATGGTCTTAGTGTCCATGTTGAGTGTTGGTTTCTGTCCGTCTCCACAGCTGGCTCGGAGGGGATTTTCCATTGTGCTAATCAGCCGCACCCAGGAGAAACTGGATGATGTGTCCAAGTCCATCGGTGAGTAGTTACACCAGGGGGCATGTTCATTAGGCGTGGGGAAACCCTGGACTAGAGGAGAATGAGTCAGTCTCCAGTTGTCTTGTGTGACGGGGCCCTCTGCTGTTCACTATGGTGTATTGACATCTGAGCCCCCACATCTTTACAGACGAGTCCACTATAGTCTCACTCCCTAAAGCTCAGTTTGTTTCACTACCTTTTTAATGTTACAGTAACTGTCTTCCCTCCTAGAGAGCAAATATGGAGTTGAGACCAAATCCATCGCTGCAGACTTCAGTACGACGGACATATATCCCAAGATTGAAGCTGGACTGACCGGGCTAGAGGTTGGCGTTCTGGGTAAGAGAGAGAGGCAGTCCACGACTGTGACGGTTGGTTTGGTGAATCATTCAGATGGTGTGGTCCTCTTTTAAAACGCTGCTGCCCCCCCTTTGGTTAGAAGTTGAAAATCAAGTGCAGAGAGGCATCACTTCCTTCATTCCCTTAAACAATGTTGTATTTGAAAGACCTGACTGTGTTCTATATGGCTTTTATCCCTAGTAAATAATGTGGGAATGTCCTACTCCTATCCGGAATTCTTCCTCAACGTTCCCAACCTGGATAGTGTGAGTCTGAATGGCCTTGTGATTGTTCACGTCCCATCTATTGTGTACCAAGATGACTTATCTCACACATTCTGTTCTATGAAAACATTACGCCTCAGAGATGAACCCAGAACTAAATCATTGTGTTTTTTTATTCTGCCCTTGCAGTTCATCGACACAATGGTGAACATCAACATCACGTCTGTTTGCCAGGTCAGTAATCATTATGGGACTGGAAGCCCAGTAATACACTAATGAACATTTTGATCAAGTCTTATTTATTTGCCTTATCTGTCACACACTACAATGAGTGCACACACACACACACACACACACAGTCTGCCATATGAGGCAGAGGATTGGTTCCCAGCCCAAAGCAACAGCATGCTTTCTGCTTTAAAACCCACAATCCCTCTCTCTTTATACAGATGACCCGTATGGTGCTACCTGGGATGGTAGAGAGGTAAGTGGGGGGGGTGACGGTATCTGGGGTGCTCAGGGAGGGACTGAGGGGGTGACTGTATCTGGGGTTCTCGGGGAGGGACGGAGGGGGTGACGGTATCTGGGGTTCTCGGGGAGGGACGGAGGTGGTGGAGGGATCTGGGGTTCTCGGGGGACGGACGGAGGTGGTGGAGGTATCTGGGGTTCTCGGGGGAGGGACGGAGGTGGTGGAGGGATCTGGGGTTCTCGGGGAGGGACGGAGGTGGTGGAGGGATCTGGGGTTCTCGGGGAGGGACGGAGGTGGTGGAGGGATCTGGGGTTCTCGGGGAGGGACGGAGGTGGTGGAGGGATCTGGGGTTCTCGGGGAGGGACGGAGGTGGTGGAGGGACGGATGTGGTGGAGGGATCTGGGGTTCTCGGGGAGGGACGGAGGGGGTGATGGGATCTGGGGTTCTCGGAGGGATGGAGGAGGTGGAGGGATCTGGGGCTCTTGGGGGAGGGATCTGGGGCTCTTGGGGGAGGGAGGGATCTGGGGTTCTCGGGGAGGGACGGAGGGGTGATGGGATCTGGGGTTCTCGGGGAGGGACGGAGGGGGTGATGGGATCTGGGGTTCTCGGGGAGGGACGGAGGGGTGATGGGATCTGGGGTTCTCGGAGGGATGGAGGTGGTGGAGGGATCTGGGGTTCTCGGGGAGGGACGGAGGTGGTGGAGGGATCTGGGGTTCTCGGGGAGGGACGGAGGTGGTGACGGGATCTGGGGTTCTCGGGGAGGGGGTGAAGGGATCTGGGGTTCTCGGGGGAGGGATGGAGGTGGTGGAGGGATCTGGGGTTCTCGGGGAGGGACGAAGGGGGAGGGGGTGGGGGATGGGATCTGGGGTTCTCGGAGGGACTGAGGTGGTGAAGGGGGAGGGGGTGATGGGATCTGGGGTTCTCGGAGGGACGGAGGTGGTGAAGGGATCTGGGGTTCTCGGGGAGGGACGGAGGGGGTGATGGGATCTGGGGTTCTCGGAGGGATGGAGGTGGTGGAGGGATCTGGGGTTCTCGGGGAGGGATGGAGGTGGTGGAGGGATCTGGGGTTCTCGGGGAGGGGTGAAGGGGGAGGGGGTGATGGGATCTGGGGTTCTCGGAGGGACTGAGGTGGTGAAGGGGGAGGGGGTGATGGGATCTGGGGTTCTCGGAGGGACGGAGGTGGTGAAAGGATCTGGGGTTCTCGGAGGGATGGAGGTGGTGGAGGGATCTGGGGTTCTCGGGGGAGGGACGGAGGGGGTGATGGGATCTGGGGTTCTCGGAGGGATGGAGGTGGTGGAGGGATCTGGGGTTCTCGGGGGAGGGACGGAGGGGGTGATGGGATCTGGGGTTCTCGGGGAGGGACGGAGGGGGTGATGGGATCTGGGGTTCTCGGAGGGATGGAGGTGGTGGAGGAATCTGGGGTTCTCGGAGGGACGGAGGGGGTGACTGTATCTGGGGTTCTCGGGGAGGGGGTGATGGGATCTGGGGTTCTCAGAGAGACTGAGGTGGTGAAAGGATCTGGGGTTCTCGGGGGAGGGACTGAGGTGGTGGAGGGATCTGGGGTTCTCGGGGAGGGACGGAGGTGGTGGAGGGATCTGGGGTTCTCGGAGGGACGGAGGTGGTGGAGGGATCTGGGGTTCTCGGAGGGACGGAGGTGGTGGAGGGATCTGGGGTTCTCGGGGAGGGACGGAGGTGGTGGAGGGATCTGGGGTTCTCGGAGGGACGGAGGGGGTGACTATCTGGGGTTCTCGGGGAGGGACGGAGGGGGTGATGGGATCTGGGGTTCTCGGGGAGGGACGGAGGGGGTGGAGGGATCTGGGGTTCTCGGGGAGGTTCTCAGGGAGGGATGTTGTCTCTGACCAGAGGTTGGCGTTGTCTCTGACCACTAAGTTTCGTGTCACCCGTTTCAGGAAAAAGGGGGCCATCCTCAACATCTCTTCTGCCAGTGGGATGTACCCTTGTCCCCTCCTCACGGTCTACTCTGCCTCGAAGGCTTTTGTGGACTTCTTCTCCCGAGGACTAGAGGCTGAGTACAAGAGCAAAGGGATCCTCATCCAGGTGAGACTGAAGACTGACCTGTTTTAACCAATGATTTGTATATCCACTAGATGACTGATAGTGGGCGCTGTGTCGGAGCCACCGTGCCGCCATCTTGGCTCTCCCCCAACATTGTAAAATGTGTTGGAAACTATAGAAATGCATGTATTAATGTCTACATTTGTTTTTGCCATGTTTATTCTATTAGACGGCTTAATGCATGTCTTTAAATTGAGAATTTCTTTGTTTATATAAACATTTTCCTTTTTGTATTGATGACTGTTACTGTCCCCATGACGACAACAAAAAATACTTCAATACATGTAATTTTGAAATGCTGTAAAATGTTCAAAATGTTCAAGCTTGGTCATATTTAGCTGTCGGAGGAGTTTGTTTTCAAACCAGTGAGGGAACATCCATGTAAATTTGAGTAACAGTCGTTTCTCCTCCCCAGAGTGTCCTGCCATTCTTTGTGGCCACCAAGCTGAGTAAGATCCGGCGAGCCACTCTGGACAAGCCCAACCCTGACCGCTATGTGGCTGCGGAGCTCAACACAGTGGGGCTGCAGAGCCAGACCAACGGCTACCTGCCTCACGCAGTCATGGTAGGGACGGGCTAACGATACGATAGAATACTTCACTGTCCATTTCCATGGACATTTTTAGGGTTCAGGATGACTGTTTTTATAACAAGTTTGAACAAGTAGCTACTTGTCAGGTTACACCAGATTCTACCTCATCAGCTTACGACGATTCTTCCCTGACAGTTAGCCATAAATGATCATTGCTTGAAGCTCTCATGCTTTTGCAAATGCAGAACTATTCAATTGGCAAGTATCTTGATGTAAGTTAATAGTAATGAATGTAGAATTTAGACTGTAAATGATGATAATGTGAATTATGATATGAACAGGCATGGATTCCCAGACCAGATTAGTGATGTTTTGTTTCCTCAGGGCTGGCTGACCACCGTGCTGTGCCCTGCCAGGCTCCTGAACAGCTACATCATGGGGCTACACCTGGGGATGCGCTCACGCTACCTGAAGAAACAGAAACAGGGCTAGAGGTACGATCAGGGGAAAGGAGGGGCAGGTGTGGAGAGAAAGGGGACCAACACAAATCCACCTGCTTCGTTCTTCCATACCCCTCACAGACCAGGCACAGGGCTGGCAGACTGCTAGTGTGTTGAATTTAGTCTACGGTGTTGTCTGGCTTGGCTAATCGGCTCTATGGAGGAACTTCCTGGAGTTGAAACATTGACCAGGCACTTAAACATAATGCACTAAGTTCAATTAAACTGTTGAAAAAAATGTTCTTGTGGACAGGTATTAGGAGCTGCGCTTGTGAGCGACCACTTCAAAAAACAATACTAGTTGCAACTTTATTCCTTCAAAATGTTTTATTGTTGGAGTCGTGTTGAACTCAGAAAAAAAACAAATATTGAAAGAAATGGATTTGAGTCCATCTGAAACGCTCATTTGGCAAAGGGCAGGAAAATGGCTGTTCTCCTGGATTGCTTTACAATGATAATGTTGTTGTGTACTAATCATGTATTCATGAACCTACAAAAAGGGAGACTAAGGAGACCGAGTTAACAGAACTCTTCCTGTTTTCATACTGGATGGATTGATGTCCCGTTTTGAAGAAGGTTGTGTCTGCTAGCATGTCAGTATGGTAGGTAGTTAACACACAAGGGAATGGGTTGAGTTAATCCGGGCTTGTTTGACCTGATACAGAAGGGACACAACTTACAAGCCATTCTCTGGTCATCAAGGCAGTGTCTCTACAACAACAAGTAGATACAAGCCATTCTCTGGTCATCAAGGCAGTGTCTCAACAACAACAAGTAGATACAAGCCATTCTCTGGTCATCAAGGCAGTGTCTCAACAACAACAACAAGTAGATACAAGCCATTCTCTGGTCATCAAGGCAGTGTCTCTACAACAACAAGTAGATACAAGCCATTCTCTGGTCATCAAGGCAGTGTCTCAACAACAACAAGGATACAAGTGTCATCAAGGCAGTGTCTCTACAACAACAAGTAGATACAAGCCATTCTCTGGTCATCAAGGCAGTGTCTCAACAACAACAAGTAGATACAAGCCATTCTCTGGTCATCAAGGCAGTGTCTCAACAACAACAACAAGTAGATACAAGCCATTCTCTGGTCATCAAGGCAGTGTCTCTACAACTACAACAACTAGATACAAGCTGTTAAACAGTTCAGGCCATTTTACTGTTGAACCAAATGTCTTGTCCAACTGTTCTGGGTACTTTCTATCACGCAGTCAGTGGTCCGTTAACAGATGTTTCTTAACATGCTTCACACGCTGTCTGTTTTTTGAACTCTAAGCATTTCGTTGTACATCATAATGCCACTGTTATCTTACTCTGAACTCACCAAGGTGACGCATTAATATTGTCTTCTGTTATTTGCTTGTTAATGAAAGCTTTGCATTTGATTGTTTTTAGATGCATTTAAGTAACAAGGTCTTTAACATTGTGAGAATTGTAAGGTTTGATCGAGAGCTTGTGTATATTCCCAGTCTGTCATGCTCGCCTCAATAAAAGACTGTTCAACCATCTCTCTGGCATGTTCCTGGTCTGTCATGCTCGCCTCAATAAAACACTGTTCAACCATCTCTCTGGCATGTTCCTGGTCTGTCATGCTCGCCTCAATAAAACACTGTTCAACCATCTCTCTGGCATGTTCCTGGTCTGTCATGCTCGCCTCAATAAAACACTGTTCAACCATCTCTCTGGCATGTTCCTGGTCTGTCATGCTCGCCTCAATAAAACACTGTTCAACCATCTCTCTCTGGCATGTTCCTGGTCTGTCATGCTCGCCTCAATAAAACACTGTTCAACCATCTCTCTGGCATGTTCCTGGTCTGTCATGCTCGCCTCAATAAAACACTGTTCAACCATCTCTCTGGCATGTTCCTGGTCTGTCATGCTCGCCTCAATAAAACACTGTTCAACCATCTCTCTGGCATGTTCCTGGTCTGTCATGCTCGCCTCAATAAAACACTGTTCAACCATCTCTCTGGCATGTTCCTGGTCTGTCATGCTCGCCTCAATAAAACACTGTTCAACCATCTCTCTGGCATGTTCCTGGTCTGTCATGCTCGCCTCAATAAAACACTGTTCAACCATCTCTCTGGCATGTTCCTGGTCTGTCATGCTCGCCTCAATAAAACACTGTTCAACCATCTCTCTGGCATGTTCCTGGTCTGTCATGCTCGCCTCAATAAAACACTGTTCAACCATCTCTCTGGCATGTTCCTGATCTGTCATGCTCGCCTCAATAAAACACTGTTCAACCATCTCTCTGGCATGTTCCTGGTCTGTCATGCTCGCCTCAATAAAACACTGTTCAACCATCTCTCTGGCATGTTCCTGGTCTGTCATGCTCGCCTCAATAAAACACTGTTCAACCATCTCTCTGGCATGTTCCTGGTCTGTCATGCTCGCCTCAATAAAACACTGTTCAACCATCTCTCTGGCATGTTCCTGGTCTGTCATGCTCACCTCAATAAAACACTGTTCAACCATCTCTCTGGCATGTTCCTGGTCTGTCATGCTCACCTCAATAAAACACTGTTCAACCATCTCTCTCTGGCATGTTCCTGGTCTGTCATGCTCACCTCAATAAAACACTGTTCAACCATCTCTCTGGCATGTTCCTGGTCTGTCATGCTCGCATCAATAAAACACTGTTCAACCATCTCTCTGGCATGTTCCTGGTCTGTCATGCTCACCTCAATAAAACACTGTTCAACCATCTCTCTGGCATGTTCCTGGTCTGTCATGCTCACCTCATCAAAACACTGTGCAACCATCTCTCTGGCATGTTCCTGGTCTGTCATGCTCGCATGAAAACACTGTGCAACCATCTCTCTGGCATGTTCCTGGTCTGTCATGCTCGCATCAAAACACTGTGCAACCATCTCTCTGGCATGTTCCTGGTCTGTCATGCTCGCATGAAAACACTGTGCAACCTTGTATTCCCTCATGTGGTCTTAACATAAGAGATGATTGCTGATTTAATGCCCTACTTCTGTTCAATTTAAAAGTGGTACTTTTTGAATAGCACTTCCCCTCTAGTCCCAACAGTCTTCACATGGATGTTAATTTCAGGCGATGAGAGTTCACTGTGGATATCATCTGATCTGTGTGTCACTTCCAGAAACTGGGCTTTCCTTATGGGCTGTAACTGAAGCTCCATACAGCAGAGACTGGGGCCTTCCTTATGGGCTGTAACTGAAGCTCCATACAGAGACTGGGCTTTCCTTATGGGCTGTAACTGAAGCTTCATACAGCAAAGACTGGGCTTTCCTTATGGGCTGTAACTGAAGCTCCATACAGCAAAGACTGGGCTTTCCTTATGGGCTGTAACTGAAGCTCCATACAGCAAAGACTGGGCTTTCCTTATGGGCTGTAACTGAAGCTCCATACAGCAAAGACTGGGCCTTCCTTATGGGTTGTAACTGAAGCTCCATATAGAGACTGGGCTTTCCTTATGGACGGTAACTGAAGCTCCATACAGAGACTGGGCTTTCTTTTTTGGACAGTAACTGAAGCTCCATACAGAGACTGGGCTTTCCTTATGGGCTGTAACTGAAGCTCCATACAGCAAAGACTGGGCTTTCCTTATGGGCTGTAACTGAAGCTCCACACAGCAGAGACTGGGCTTTCCTTATGGGCTGTAACTGAAACTCCATACAGCAGAGACTGACCATCTCTCTGGCATGCTGCTCGCCTCAATAAAATACTGTTCCTTATGGGCTGTAACTGAAGCTCCATACAGCAAAGACTGGGCTTTCCTTATGGGCTGTAACTGAAGCTCCATATAGAGACTGGGCTTTCCTTATGGGCTGTAACTGAAGCTCCATACAGAGACTGGGCTTTCCTTATGGGCTGTAACTGAAGCTCCATACAGAGACTGGGCTTTCCTTATGGGCTGTAACTGAAGATCCATACAGCAAAGACTGGGCTTTCCTTATGGGCTGTAACTGAATCTCCATATAGAGACTGGGCTTTCCTTATGGACGGTAACTGAAGCTCCATACAGAGACTGGGCTTTCCTTATGGACAGTAACTGAAGCTCCATACAGAGACTGGGCTTTCCTTATGGGCTGTAACTGAAGCTCCACACAGCAGAGACTGGGCTTTCCTTATGGGCTGTAACTGAAGCTCCATACAGAGACTGGGCTTTCCTTATGGGCTGTAACTGAAGTTCCATACAGAGACTGGGCTTTCCTCATGGGCTGTAACTGAGGCTCCATACAGCAAAGACTGGGCTTTCCTTATGGACGGTAACTGAGGCTCCATACAGCAGAGACGGGCTTTCCTTATGGGCTGTAACTGAAGCTCCATACAGAGACTGGGCTTTCCTTATGGGCTGTAACTGAAGCTCCATACAGAGACTGGGCTTTCCTTATGGGCTGTAACTGAAGCTCCACACAGCAGAGACTGGGCTTTCCTTATGGGCTGTAACTGAAGCTCCATACAGCAGAGACGGGCTTTCCTTATGGGCTGTAACTGAAGCTCCATACAGAGACTGGGCTTTCCTTATGGACGGTAACTGAAGCTCCATACAGCAGAGACTGGGCTTTCCTTATGGACGGTAACTGAAGCTCCATACAGCAGGAGACTGGGCTTTCCTTATGGACGGTAACTGAAGCTCCATACAGAGACTGGGCTTTCCTTATGGGCTGTAACTGAAGCTCCATACAGAGACTGGGCTTTCCTTATGGGCTGTAACTGAAGCTCCACACAGCAGAGACTGGGCTTTCCTTATGGGCTGTAACTGAAGCTCCATACAGAGACTGGGCTTTCCTTATGGGCTGTAACTGAAGTTCCATACAGAGACTGGGCTTTCCTCATGGGCTGTAACTGAGGCTCCATACAGCAAAGACTGGGCTTTCCTTATGGGCTGTAACTGAGGCTCCATACAGCAAAGACTGGGCTTTCCTTATGGGCTGTAACTGAAGCTCCATACAGAGACTGGGCTTTCCTTATGGGCTGTAACTGAAGCTCCATACAGAGACTGGGCTTTCCTTATGGGCTGTAACTGAAGCTCCACACAGCAGAGACTGGGCTTTCCTTATGGGCTGTAACTGAAGCTCCATACAGCAGAGACTGGGCTTTCCTTATGGGCTGTAACTGAAGCTCCATACAGCAAAGACTGGGCTTTCCTTATGGGCTGTAACTGAAGCTCCATACAGCAAAGACTGGGCTTTCCTTATGGGCTGTAACTGAAGCTCCATACAGCAAAGACTGGGCTTTCCTTATGGGCTGTAACTGAAGCTCCATACAGAGACTGGGCTTTCCTTATGGGCTGTAACTGAAGCTCCATACAGAGACTGGGCTTTCCTTATGGGCTGTAACTGAAGCTCCATACAGCAGAGACTGGGCTTTCCTTATGGACGGTAACTGAAGCTCCATACAGCAGGAGACTGGGCTTTCCTTATGGACGGTAACTGAAGCTCCATACAGCAGAGACTGGGCTTTCCTTATGGATGGTAACTGAAGCTCCATACAGAGACTGGGCTTTCCTTATGGACGGTAACTGAAGCTCCATACAGCAGAGACTGGGCTTTCCTTAAGGACGGTAACTGAAGCTCCATACAGCAGAGACTGGGCTTTCCTTATGGATGGTAACTGAAGCACCATACAGCAGAGACTGGGCTTTCCTTAAGGACGGTAACTGAAGCTCCATACAGCAGAGACTGGGCTTTCCTTATGGACAGTAACTGAAGCACCATACAGCAGAGACTGGGCTTTCCTTATGGGCTGTAACTGAAGCTCCATACAGCAGAGACTAGGCTTTCCTTATGGATGGTAACTGAAGCACCATACAGCAGAGACTGGGCTTTCCTTAAGGACTGTAACTGAAGCTCCATACAGCAGAGACTGGGCTTTCCTTATGGACAGTAACTGAAGCACCATACAGCAGAGACTGGGCTTTCCTTATGGGCTGTAACTGAAGCTCCATACAGCAGAGACTGGGCTTTCCTTATGGGCTGTAACTGAAGCTCCATACAGCAGAGACTGGGCTTTCCTTATGGGCTGTAACTGAAGCTCCATACAGCAGAGACTGGGCTTTCCTTATGGGCTGTAACTGAAGCACCATACAGCAGAGACTGGGCTTTCCTTATGGACAGTAACTGAAGCACCATACAGCAGAGACTGGGCTTTCCTTATGGACGGTAACTGAAGCACCATACAGCAGAGACTGGGCTTTCCTTATGGACGGTAACTGAAGCACCATACAGCAGAGACTGGGCTTTCCTTATGGGCTGTAACTGAAGCTCCATACAGAGACTGGGCTTTCCTTATGGGCTGTAACTGAAGCTCCATACAGAGACTGGGCTTTCCTTATGGGCTGTAACTGAAGCTCCACACAGCAGAGACTGGGCTTTCCTTATGGGCTGTAACTGAAGCTCCATACAGCAGAGACGGGCTTTCCTTATGGGCTGTAACTGAAGCTCCATACAGAGACTGGGCTTTCCTTATGGACGGTAACTGAAGCTCCATACAGCAGAGACTGGGCTTTCCTTATGGACGGTAACTGAAGCTCCATACAGCAGGAGACTGGGCTTTCCTTATGGACGGTAACTGAAGCTCCATACAGAGACTGGGCTTTCCTTATGGGCTGTAACTGAAGCTCCATACAGAGACTGGGCTTTCCTTATGGGCTGTAACTGAAGCTCCACACAGCAGAGACTGGGCTTTCCTTATGGGCTGTAACTGAAGCTCCATACAGAGACTGGGCTTTCCTTATGGGCTGTAACTGAAGTTCCATACAGAGACTGGGCTTTCCTCATGGGCTGTAACTGAGGCTCCATACAGCAAAGACTGGGCTTTCCTTATGGACGGTAACTGAGGCTCCATACAGCAAAGACTGGGCTTTCCTTATGGGCTGTAACTGAAGCTCCATACAGAGACTGGGCTTTCCTTATGGGCTGTAACTGAAGCTCCATACAGAGACTGGGCTTTCCTTATGGGCTGTAACTGAAGCTCCACACAGCAGAGACTGGGCTTTCCTTATGGGCTGTAACTGAAGCTCCATACAGCAGAGACGGGCTTTCCTTATGGGCTGTAACTGAAGCTCCATACAGAGACTGGGCTTTCCTTATGGGCTGTAACTGAAGCTCCATACAGAGACTGGGCTTTCCTTATGGGCTGTAACTGAAGCTCCACACAGCAGAGACTGGGCTTTCCTTATGGGCTGTAACTGAAGCTCCATACAGCAGAGACGGGCTTTCCTTATGGGCTGTAACTGAAGCTCCATACAGAGACTGGGCTTTCCTTATGGACGGTAACTGAAGCTCCATACAGCAGAGACTGGGCTTTCCTTATGGACGGTAACTGAAGCTCCATACAGCAGGAGACTGGGCTTTCCTTATGGACAGTAACTGAAGCTCCATACAGCAGAGACTGGGCTTTCCTTAAGGATGGTAACTGAAGCTCCATACAGAGACTGGGCTTTCCTTATGGACGGTAACTGAAGCTCCATACAGCAGAGACTGGGCTTTCCTTAAGGACGGTAACTGAAGCTCCATACAGCAGAGACTGGGCTTTCCTTATGGATGGTAACTGAAGCACCATACAGCAGAGACTGGGCTTTCCTTAAGGACGGTAACTGAAGCTCCATACAGCAGAGACTGGGCTTTCCTTATGGACAGTAACTGAAGCACCATACAGCAGAGACTGGGCTTTCCTTATGGGCTGTAACTGAAGCTCCATACAGCAGAGACTAGGCTTTCCTTATGGATGGTAACTGAAGCACCATACAGCAGAGACTGGGCTTTCCTTAAGGACGGTAACTGAAGCTCCATACAGCAGAGACTGGGCTTTCCTTATGGACAGTAACTGAAGCACCATACAGCAGAGACTGGGCTTTCCTTATGGGCTGTAACTGAAGCTCCATACAGCAGAGACTGGGCTTTCCTTATGGGCTGTAACTGAAGCTCCATACAGCAGAGACTGGGCTTTCCTTATGGGCTGTAACTGAAGCTCCATACAGCAGAGACTGGGCTTTCCTTATGGGCTGTAACTGAAGCACCATACAGCAGAGACTGGGCTTTCCTTATGGACGGTAACTGAAGCACCATACAGCAGAGACTGGGCTTTCCTTATGGACGGTAACTGAAGCACCATACAGCAGAGACTGGGCTTTCCTTATGGACGGTAACTGAAGCACCATACAGCAGAGACTGGGCTTTCCTTATGGACGGTAACTGAAGCACCATACAGCAGAGACTGGGCTTTCCTTATGGACGGTAACTGAAGCACCATACAGCAGAGACTGGGCTTTCCTTATGGACAGTAACTGAAGCACCATACAGCAGACTGGGCTTTCCTTATGGACAGTAACTGAAGCACCATACAGCAGACTGGGCTTTCCTTATGGACAGTAACTGAAGCACCATACAGCAGACTGGGCTTTCCTTATGGACAGTAACTGAAGCACCATACAGCAGACTGGGCTTTCCTTATGGACAGTAACTGAAGCACCATACAGCAGACTGGGCTTTCCTTATGGACGGTAACTGAAGCACCATACAGCAGACTGGGCTTTCCTTATGGACAGTAACTGAAGCACCATACAGCAGAGACTGGGCTTTCCTTATGGACAGTAACTGAAGCACCATACAGCAGAGACTGGGCTTTCCTTATGGACAGTAACTGAAGCACCATACAGCAGACTGGGCTTTCCTTATGGACGGTAACTGAAGCACCATACAGCAGACTGGGCTTTCCTTATGGACAGTAACTGAAGCACCATGCAGCAGACTGGGCTTTCCTTATGGACGGTAACTGAAGCACCATACAGCAGACTGGGCTTTCCTTATGGACAGTAACTGAAGCACCATACAGCAGACTGGGCTTTCCTTATGGACGGTAACTGAAGCACCATACAGCAGACTGGGCTTTCCTTATGGACGGTAACTGAAGCACCATACAGCAGACTGGGCTTTCCTTATGGACAGTAACTGAAGCACCATACAGCAGACTGGGCTTTCCTTATGGACGGTAACTGAAGCACCATACAGCAGAGACTGGGCTTTCCTTATGGACGGTAACTGAAGCTCCATACAGCAGACTGGGCTTTCCTTATGGACAGTAACTGAAGCACCATACAGCAGAGACTGGGCTTTCCTTATGGACAGTAACTGAAGCACCATACAGCAGACTGGGCTTTCCTTATGGACAGTAACTGAAGCACCATACAGCAGAGACTGGGCTTTCCTTATGGACAGTAACTGAAGCACCATACAGCAGACTGGGCTTTCCTTATGGACAGTAACTGAAGCACCATACAGCAGACTGGGCTTTCCTTATGGACAGTAACTGAAGCACCATACAGCAGACTGGGCTTTCCTTATGGACAATAACTGAAGCACCATACAGCAGAGACTGGGCTTTCCTTATGGACAGTAACTGAAGCACCATACAGCAGAGACTGGGCTTTCCTTATGGACGGTAACTGAAGCACCATACAGCAGAGACTGGGCTTTCCTTATGGACGGTAACTGAAGCACCATACAGCAGAGACTGGGCTTTCCTTATGGACGGTAACTGAAGCACCATACAGCAGAGACTGGGCTTTCCTTATGGACAGTAACTGAAGCACCATACAGCAGAGACTGGGCTTTCCTTATGGACAGTAACTGAAGCACCATACAGCAGAGACTGGGCTTTCCTTATGGACAGTAACTGAAGCACCATACAGCAGACTGGGCTTTCCTTATGGACAGTAACTGAAGCACCATACAGCAGAGACTGGGCTTTCCTTATGGACAGTAACTGAAGCACCATACAGCAGACTGGGCTTTCCTTATGGACAGTAACTGAAGCACCATACAGCAGTCACAACAGTGTGACATATGGAATAATGATAGCGACGACAAGAATGACGTGTAGTTGCAATGTCATGACTGCACCTTGAGACTCTGCGTGTCCATATGTGATTCTGCTGTCTGTTGGAGACCTGGGTGTGCACACACATACATGCCTAAGGCCATCTGGGTCATAACTGGGGAAAGCAGCCCACACACATCAGACAGGCCTGTGTGTTGTGTGAGATGTACTTGTTTCTTGCATTCTTAATTACCAGTCTAGTTCATTCTCTTAATTAAGACATCTATATTTTATTTTCACATTCACCAGACAGGTGCAGTGTGGTGTTAAAGTGCCTTGCTCAAGGGCACATTGGGAAAAACAATCACCTTGTCAGCTTGTGTTTTTGAACCAGCAACATTTCGTTTACGGGCTCAACACTCTAACCACTAGACTACCTACTGTTTACTGGCCCAACTCTCTAACCACTAGACTACCTACTGGTTACTGGCCCAACTCTCTAACCACTAGACTACCTACTGGTTACTGGCTCAACTCTAACCACTAGACTACCTACTGGTTACTGGCTCAACTCTCTAACCACTAGGCTACCTACTGGTTACCGGCCCAACTCTCTAACCACTAGGCTACCTACTGGTTACTGGCCCAACTCTCTAACCACTAGACTACCTACTGGTTACTGGCCCAACTCTCTAACCACTAGACTACCTACTGGTTACTGGCTCAACTCTAACCACTAGACTACCTACTGGTTACCGGCCCAACTCTCTAACCACTAGACTACCTACTGGTTACTGGCCCAACTCTCTAACCACTAGGCTACCTGCTGGTTACTGGCTCAACTCTCTAACCACTAGACTACCTACTGGTTACTGGCCCAACTCTCTAACCACTAGGCTACCTACTGGTTACTGGCCTAACTCTCTAACGACTAGGCTACCTACTGGTTACTGGCCCAACTCTCTAACCACTAGGCTACCTACTGGTTACTAGCCCAACTCTCTAACCACTAGACTACCTGCTGGTTACTGGCCCAACTCTCTAACCACTAGACTACCTGCTGGTTACTGGCCCAACGCTCTAACCACTAGACTACCTGCTGGTTACTGGCCCAACTCTCTAACCACTAGACTACCTACTGGTTACTGGCCCAACTCTCTAACCACTAGACTACCTGCTGGTTACTGGCCCAACTCTCTAACCACTAGACTACCTACTGGTTACTGGCCCAACTCTCTAACCACTAGGCTACCTACTGGTTACTGGCCCAACTCTCTAACCACTAGGCTACCTGCTGGTTACTGGCTCAACTCTCTAACCACTAGGCTACCTACTGGTTACTGGCCCAACTCTCTAACCACTAGGCTATCTACTGGTTACTAGCTCAACTCTCTAACCACTAGACTACCTACTGGTTACTGGCCCAACTCTCTAACCACTAGGCTACCTACTGGTTACTGGCCCAACTCTCTAACCACTAGGCTACCTGCTGGTTACTGGCTCAACTCTAACCACTAGGCTACCTACTGGTTACTGGCCCAACTCTCTAACCACTAGGCTACCTACTGGTTACTAGCTCAACTCTCTAACCACTAGACTACCTACTGGTTACTGGCCCAACTCTCTAACCACTAGGCTACCTACTGGTTACTAGCTCAACACTAACCTATTTTTTTTGTATGTGTGTGTCTATTTGTGTGTCTCTCTCTGTCTGTGCGTGTGTGTCTCTCTCTTTCTGTGTGTGTCTCTCTCTCTATCTATTTGTGCGTGTGTCTGTCTTTCTGTGTGTCTCTCTCTGTATCTCTCCAGCTCTCTCTCTGTCTCTCCTGCTGTCACCCCTACCCTCTGACTCTTTTCCATGTTTATTTCTGGGGGCAGATTCCGGAGGATTGTTATGGAAGCCGGAACTGTGACGTTGCTGAAAAGGAGGGAGGGGAGGGAGGGAAGGGGGTGCCTGGCACTGGAGGAAGAGGGTAGTCAGCAGGAGTGGGTGGGTGGCTGGGAGGGAGGGACCTTTATAACCACGGGTGGAGCTGAGAGTCAAACAGCTAACAGCTCCCACAGACACTCAAAGGGAGTGGTATCACTGTGGAAGAGATCAGGCTACTGAGAGGAGTTCCAGAGGGAGCAGTAGTACTGTGGAAAAGATCAAGTTACTGAGAGGAGTTCCAGAGGGAGCAGTAGTACTGTGGAAGAGATCAAGCTACTGAGAGGAGTTCCAGAGGGAGCAGTAGTACTGTGGAAAAGATCAAGCTACTGAGAGGAGTTCCAGAGGGAGCAGTAGTACTGTGGAAAAGATCAAGCTACTGAGAGGAGTTCCAGAGGGAGCAGTAGTAGTGTGGAAGAGATCAGGCTACTGAGAGGAGTTCCAGAGGGAGCAGTAGTACTGTGGAAAAGATCAAGCTACTGAGAGGAGTTCCCGAGGGAGCAGTAGTACTGTGGAAAAGATCAAGCTACTGAGAGGAGTTCCAGAGGGAGCAGTAGTACTGTGGAAAAGATCAAGCTACTGAGAGGAGTTCGAGAGGGAGCAGTAGAACTGTGGAAGAGATCAAGCTACTGAGAGGAGTTCCAGAGGGAGCAGTAGAACTGTGGAAGAGATCACGCTACTGAGAGGAGTTCGAGAGGGAGCAGTAGAAAGAACTGTGGAAGAGATCAAGCTACTGAGAGGAGTTCCAGAGGGAGCAGTAGTACTGTGGAAGAGATCAAGCTCTCCTCCTCCCTCCAGACACTTATCAGGAGCAGCAACCCGGACAGATGGCGGTAAACATGTAGATAGACCAGTACAGATAGGAATAACCTGGACCTGGGGATTTTGAAATGGCTGTTTACTAGAGAGATAAATCGATAGCATTATTCCTGGCTTCATAGTTTACTTACTGTCAGAGCTCAGATTGAGCTCAAAGCCATCCAGGTTTCCTCCATCACCTTCACTCATTTTCCAGACCTTTTCTACTCCACACCGGATCTCTCCCCGGCCTCGCAGCCCCTTGAGTGCATTGGCCACCAGAATGGACACGCTGCCCGACCATCTGTTGCCATTGGCGATGGAGGTGTTCCCTCAGCCTGCGGTCCCTGGTGTCCAGCTCTGCAGCCGGGGCCACCGGGAACCCTGCTTCCGGATGCAGACACGCCCCCCATTCTCTGACATCACAGAGGAAGAGGAGAGAGGGTCGTCCCTGGAAGAGGATCACGCCCTGCGCTCCTTCCTGAAGACCCTGGAGAGCCTGAGGTGGAGTTCCCAGGGGTGGTCATGAAGGATGTGAGGACCGCCCTTTCAGGAGACGCTGTGTCCCGACCCAAAAGGAGGGGTGACCTCCCTGTGACTCCTCTATGCACTTCTACAGGATTGCCCCCTACTCTACTGCCTGGCTCGGAGGCAGGACTGTGGCAGACAGGCTGTTTTTATCCTGTTGACTGTTTATCATTGTTTACAATTATTTATTGGTATTTATGTCAATATTTTGGAATGATGCAACTGTTTGTTGTTGTTGCGTTGCTTCCTGGAAAGCATGTGTAGCGTTATTTTTTTACCGAACCAAACAAAAATATTTTCATTACTTTTTAGTCCCTGTTTTGAGAACCAATGTGATCTTTTGATTAAAATGCTTCATATTGAGTCCCAAAATGAATCCAACATCTCTTGGTCTCATATGTATGTCATTGACAATATGTTACTTTAGACAACAACGCTACTCTTCCCCCTTTTCCGTTTGGAACATTTTAAAGGTAATGTTCCTGACGGAGATGCATTCAGGGTAAACACTGCATATGTCGGCTCAATCGGAAATTACCTTTAAATGAAAATTACCTTCAAATGTCAATCATTTTACAAAGAGGATCTTCGACGTTCCGGATTTAATCTAGAAAATAGTATGCTAGCATCAGTGCCTTTTATTCACGGCCACCAAGAGAAGCAAGGCTTCCCCCCCAAAAAAAATTGTGTTCAATAAACATTTTATCTTTCGTCTTTCTGTGTTTCATCATGTTCCTTTAATTGGCGAGAGGCTGAATGTCATGTATCTCACAGGAGAAAGCATTGGAGCGAGTGAAACAGCGCCCATCTATCAGAAACTGTCTTGTCCAAATGAGTATGACATTGTTGCTGCCCGTAGCATTGAATGCAAGGGAAGCCAGTGAGCATTTGGCCTCACTTGACAGAAAAAAAGTTTAAAAAAATGTGCCAATCAGCATTGAGCTAAACTGAGCGAGCTCAACTGTGAATGGTCCTACCAGGAAAAAAATGATTACCATGGGAAGCCAATTTGGATTTAGCGTCTCTCCTAACAAATCGCTTTGAGAGCATACATCATCAACAGAAACAATTTGAGTTGTTGCATCTCGTGGTGCGTTTCCACAAATTCACTCTGGCTATCTACTCCGATTTCAGAGGACTCTCATTTGAGTGTGCCAGAGCGCAGAGTAACTGAATACTCAACACCCGTTGAATATGACCGGTGTCTGTAAATGTCAAAAGCATAATTAAAATCTTGCCAGCAGCACAGTTAGTCACCGACGCTCTAGATAACATGAAAACAGCCTTACCAGCTTTGCTAGGGCGAGTAAAATGGTCAGAGTGAGGTGTTCTCTCATTTGTGTCTGGAAGTAGTCAGAACGCTCGGATCAACCCTACTCATCGGCCAGAGCGTCCAGTGTGCGCGTGCGCTCTGAATGCTCCAAGAGCCGAAATGCTCTAAATTTAGGAAGAGCGCACTCTGGCACTCCAGATTGAATTTACGAACACACCCTTGTTGTATTGTTAACCTCCGGTGGCTAGACAGGTAGCTAGCTAAAATTGTCCCTTTCATAAATGATTTGGATTTGGACTTAATTCTCCGTAGTGGCCAATGATTACAATGGTGATTCTGATCCAACCATTAGCTCATACATTATTGTGCCCCTGGCCTGAGAGGAAGCTAGATGTTGAAGGCTAATGTTAACTAGCTAACGCTGCCCATGAATGGAAGTGAGGCGCGTGATCAAGCATTTTAGCCAGATGGCCTAGGACAACTAAAAATAAAACCTTGTACCGTATGACAGAGTGATAGACCATTTCATCAACATGGAAGAGAGGAGGACCGCATTGACTTCCCCAATGGTTTGACCCACGCACAGCTACTGGCGAGGATGTATTACCATGAACGCCAATGCTACAGTTAAATGGAGGGAATTCTAGTAGCCTATCATGTGTCCTCTTATGGAGAGACTAAGGGGACTTTTCTGACCAGCATCCCATTGACAGCCCGACTAGCCAAAATCAATGTCTTACCCTTACCTAAACCCTAACCGTAACCTTATTTTTTTTTACAAATTCAAAAGTGTAATATTGTTTCGCATATTAGCCACGTCACCTTCGTTTTTCCCGTCTTACGGTGAGAGGTAAAGGCAGCATGGTCCTAATACTCAATTATTATTGGCAGTAATCAATATTACCATCTCTACCAAACAGGCTGCAGTAGAGTTGACTGCTTTCCAATACTTTTTTTTGAATGGATGGACACTGAAATAAATACGTGGAAAAACACAGTATGTCACATTATGTACGACTGCAATCCCACTCTGTACGAGATTGAGTTGAATGAGGATCGACTGACATCCAGGGGTCGTTCTCCATGTTATACAGGAGGCTCCCAGTATCTCCATGCGGTGGCACTGGAGCTGCACTGTCCCTATCAGAAAGCTCAAGGTGCCTCTTTTTGCAACATGGATAGAATGTGCAGCACATGAGCACTGTTGAATGCAAGTCACATGGCCAGGTATCTGATTTGTATCTGATTTCAAATCACCTATGAATGTGGTTCAAATCGGATTAAAAAAGATCGGATTCCATTTGCTTTTTGGCTGTTAGGACCTCAGGAACCTGTCTTAACAAAGCCTTTTTGGCTTAACAAAGCCATAAGTTAAACAGAGTCTAAAGGGGCTCCTACATACTTCCTTCATCTGCACTGATGTTGAAAAACTGGACATCAAATGCCTGCTACTAAAAGAATAGTAAAAAAGGTTGATCAGATTGGAGGGGTTGTACAGGATGTGATATTTTATTAACTGTTGCATACATCCACAACATCTCTGGGTGATTGGTGCGTTTATGAGTCAAGTTCAGCTGTGTCACACAATGTTGCTGGGTTTAATGTAGAACTGATTAACCGTCTAGATTTGACACTGTCCGGAATTGGCTAATGATAGATTCACTATGAGTCAGGGGTGAGATCTCCACCATGTGATGTCACGGTCTGCTCCTTGTTCTGATCTGAACACACCGGCCTCACCTCCCACTAGTTTTCAGGAGAGCTGCCCATCCTTTAGACAGACAGGAAGGCAGTGAGGGGTCAAAGATGAAAATGGCTGGCTGTTCTTATTGCCGATCTTCATAAGCCAAGTTTAACATTCTCCACTGAACACATATGTAAGGACAGGATTGCATTTGCCCTCTCATTTTCCACAACCCCTCCAATAGCTGCCACATTCCTGGGTTCTCATTTCCCCCAACCCCTCCAATAGCTGCCACTTTCCTGGGATCTCATTTCCCCCAACCCCTCCAACAGCTGCCACATTCCTGGGTCCTCATTTCCCCCTACAACAGCTGCCACATTCCTGGGTCCTCATTTCCCCCAACCCTTACAACAGCTGCCACATTCCTGGGTTCTCATTTCCCCCAACCCTTACAACAGCTGACACATTCCTGGGTTCTCATTTCCCCCATCCCTCCAACAGCTGACACATTCCTTGGTTCTCATTTCCCCCTACAACAGCTGCCACATTCCTGGGTCCTCATTTCCCCCAACCCTTACAACAGCTGCCACATTCCTGGGTTCTCATTTCCCCCAACCCTTACAACAGCTGACACATTCCTGGGTTCTCATTTTCCCCAACCCCTCCAACAGCTGCCACTTTCCTGGGTTCTCATTTCCCCCAACCCTTACAACAACAGCTGACACATTCCTGGGTTCTCATTTCCCCAACCCTCCAACAGCTGCCACTTTCCTTGGTTCTCATTTCCCCCAACCCTTACAACAGCTGACACATTCCTTGGTTCTCATTTCCCCCCTACAACAGCTGCCACATTCCTGGGTTCTCATTTCCCCCAACCCTTACAACAGCTGACACATTCCTGGGTCCTCATTTCCCCCAACCCTTACAACAGCTGCCACATTCCTGGGTTCTCATTTCCCCCAACCCTTACAACAGCTGACACATTCCTGGGTCCTCATTTCCCCAACCCCTCCAACAGCTGCCACTTTCCTTGGTTCTCATTTCCCCCTACAACAGCTGCCACATTCCTGGGTTCTCATTTCCCCAACCCTTACAACAGCTGACACATTCCTGGGTCCTCATTTCCCCAACCCCTCCAACAGCTGCCACTTTCCTTGGTTCTCATTTCCCCCCCTCCAACAGCTGCCACATTCCTGGGTCCTCATTTCCCCAACCCTTACAACAGCTGACACATTCCTTGGTTCTCATTTCCCCTACAACAGCTGACACATTCCTGGGTTCTCATTTCCCCCAACCCTTACAACAGCTGCAACATTCCTGGGTTCTCATTTCCCCCAACCCTTACAACAGCTGCCACATTCCTGGGTTCTCATTTCCCCAACCCTTACAACAGCTGACACATTCCTTGGTTCTCATTTCCCCCAACCCTTACAACAGCTGCCACATTCCTGGGTTCTCATTTCACCCTTACAACAGCTGCCACATTCCTGGTTCTCATTTCCCCACCCTTACAACAGCTGCCACATTCCTGGGTTCTCATTTCCCCCAACCCTTACAACAGCTGCCACATTCCTTGGTTCTCATTTCCCCCAACCCTTACAACAGCTGACACATTCCTGGGTTCTCATTTCCCCCCTTACAACAGCTGCCACATTCCTGGGTTCTCATTTCCCCCCCTTACAACAGCTGACACATTCCTTGGTTCTCATTTCCCCCAACCCTTACAACAGCTGCCACATTCCTGGGTTCTCATTTCCCCCTTACAACAGCTGCCACATTCCTGGGTTCTCATTTCCCCCAACCCTTACAACAGCTGCCACATTCCTGGGTTCTCATTTCCCCCTTACAACAGCTGCCACATTCCTTGGTTCTCATTTCCCCCAACCCTTACAACAGCTGCCACATTCCTGGGTTCTCATTTCCCCCTTACAACAGCTGCCACATTCCTGGGTTCTCATTTCCCCAACCCTTACAACAGCTGACACATTCCTTGGTTCTCATTTCCCCCAACCCTTACAACAGCTGCCACATTCCTGGGTTCTCATTTCCCCCTTACAACAGCTGCCACATTCCTGGGTTCTCATTTCCCCCTTACAACAGCTGCCACATTCCTGGGTTCTCATTTCCCCCAACCCTTACAACAGCTGACACATTCCTGGGTTCTCATTTCCCCAACTCTTACAACAGCTGACACATTCATGGGTTCTCATTTCCCCAACCCTTACAACAGCTGACACATTCCTGGGTTCTCATTTCCCCCAACCCTTACAACAGCTGACACATTCCTGGGTTCTCATTTCCCATAAACCCTTACAACAGCTGACACATTCCTGGGTTCTCATTTCCCCCAACCCTTACAACAGCTGACACATTCCTGGGTTCTCATTTCCCCCAACCCCTCCAACAGCTGCCACTTTCCTGGGTCCTCATTTCCCCCAACCCTTACAACAGCTGACACATTCCTGGGTTCTCATTTCCCCCAACCCTTACAACAGCTGCCACATTCCTGGGTTCTCATTTCCCCCTTACAACAGCTGCCACATTCCTGGGTTCTCATTTCCCCCTTACAACAGCTGACACATTCCTGGGTTCTCATTTCCCCAACCCTTACAACAGCTGACACATTCCTTGGTTCTCATTTCCCCCTACAACAGCTGCCACTTTCCTTGGTTCTCATTTCCCCCAACCTACAGCTGCCACATTCCTGGGTTCTCATTTCCCCAACCCTTACAACAACTGACACATTCCTTGGTTCTCATTTCCCCCAACCCTTACAACAGCTGCCACATTCCTGGGTTCTCATTTCCCCCTACAACAGCTGCCACATTCCTGGGTTCTCATTTCCCCCTTACAACAGCTGCCACATTCCTGGGTTCTCATTTCCCCCAACCCTTACAACAGCTGACACATTCCTTGGTTCTCATTTCCCCCTACAACAGCTGCCACATTCCTGGGTTCTCATTTCTCCCAACCCTTACAACAGCTGACACATTCCTGGGTTCTCATTTCCCCAACCCTTACAACAGCTGACACATTCCTTGGTTCTCATTTCCCCCAACCCTTACAACAGCTGACACATTCCTGGGTTCTCATTTCCCCCTACAACAGCTGACACATTCCTTGGTTCTCATTTCCCCCTACAACAGCTGCCACATTCCTGGGTTCTCATTTCTCCCAACCCTTACAACAGCTGACACATTCCTGGGTTCTCATTTCCCCCAACCCTTACAACAGCTGACACATTCCTGGGTTCTCATTTCCCCCAACCCTTACAACAGCTGCCACATTCCTGGGTTCTCATTTCCCCCTTACAACAGCTGCCACATTCCTGGTTCTCATTTCCCCCAACCCTTACAACAGCTGCCACATTCCTGGGTTCTCATTTCCCCCCTTACAACAGCTGCCACATTCCTGGGTTCTCATTTCCCCCTTACAACAGCTGCCACATTCCTGGGTTCTCATTTCCCCAACCCTTACAACAGCTGACACATTCCTGGGTTCTCATTTCCCCCAACTCTTACAACAGCTGACACATTCATGGGTTCTCATTTCCCCAACCCTTACAACAGCTGACACATTCCTGGGTTCTCATTTCCCCCAACCCTTACAACAGCTGACACATTCCTGGGTTCTCATTTCCCATAAACCCTTACAACAGCTGACACATTCCTGGGTTCTCATTTCCCCCAACCCTTACAACAGCTGACACATTCCTGGGTTCTCATTTCCCCCAACCCCTCCAACAGCTGCCACTTTCCTGGGTCCTCATTTCCCCCAACCCTTACAACAGCTGACACATTCCTGGGTTCTCATTTCCCCCAACCCTTACAACAGCTGCCACATTCCTGGGTTCTCATTTCCCCCTTACAACAGCTGCCACATTCCTGGGTTCTCATTTCCCCCTTACAACAGCTGACACATTCCTGGGTTCTCATTTCCCCCAACCCTTACAACAGCTGACACATTCCTTGGTTCTCATTTCCCCCTACAACAGCTGCCACTTTCCTTGGTTCTCATTTCCCCTCCTACAGCTGCCACATTCCTGGGTTCTCATTTCCCCAACCCTTACAACAACTGACACATTCCTTGGTTCTCATTTCCCCCAACCCTTACAACAGCTGCCACATTCCTGGGTTCTCATTTCCCTACAACAGCTGCCACATTCCTGGGTTCTCATTTCCCCTTACAACAGCTGCCACATTCCTGGGTTCTCATTTCTCCCAACCCTTACAACAGCTGACACATTCCTGGGTTCTCATTTCCCCCAACCCTTACAACAGCTGACACATTCCTTGGTTCTCATTTCCCCCAACCCTTACAACAGCTGACACATTCCTGGGTTCTCATTTCCCCCTACAACAGCTGACACATTCCTTGGTTCTCATTTCCCCCTACAACAGCTGCCACATTCCTGGGTTCTCATTTCCCCCAACCCTTACAACAGCTGACACATTCCTTGGTTCTCATTTCCCCCTACAACAGCTGCCACATTCCTGGGTTCTCATTTCTCCCAACCCTTACAACAGCTGACACATTCCTGGGTTCTCATTTCCCCAACCCTTACAAAGCTGACACATTCCTGGGTTCTCATTTCCCAAAACCCTTACAACAGCTGACACATTCCTGGGTTCTCATTTCCCCCAACCCTTACAACAGCTGACACATTCCTGGGTTCTCATTTCCCCCAACCCTCCAACAGCTGCCACTTTCCTGGGTCCTCATTTCCCCCAACCCTTACAACAGCTGACACATTCCTGGGTTCTCATTTCCCCCAACCCTTACAACAGCTGCCACATTCCTGGGTTCTCATTTCCCCCCCTTACAACAGCTGCCACATTCCTGGGTTCTCATTTCCCCCTTACAACAGCTGACACATTCCTGGGTTCTCATTTCCCCCAACCCTTACAACAGCTGACACATTCCTTGGTTCTCATTTCCCCCACAACAGCTGCCACTTTCCTTGGTTCTCATTTCCCCCCCTACAGCTGCCACATTCCTGGGTTCTCATTTCCCCCAACCCTTACAACAACTGACACATTCCTTGGTTCTCATTTCCCCCAACCCTTACAACAGCTGCCACATTCCTGGGTTCTCATTTCCCCCTACAACAGCTGCCACATTCCTGGGTTCTCATTTCCCCTTACAACAGCTGCCACATTCCTGGGTTCTCATTTCCCCAACCCTTACAACAGCTGACACATTCCTGGTTCTCATTTCCCCTACAACAGCTGCCACATTCCTGGGTTCTCATTTCTCCCAACCCTTACAACACCTGACACATTCCTGGGTTCTCATTTCCCCCCCTTACAACAGCTGACACATTCCTTGGTTCTCATTTCCCCCAACCCTTACAACAGCTGACACATTCCTGGGTTCTCATTTCCCCCTACAACAGCTGACACATTCCTTGGTTCTCATTTCCCCCTACAACAGCTGCCACATTCCTGGGTTCTCATTTCTCCCAACCCTTACAACAGCTGACACATTCCTGGGTTCTCATTTCCCCCAACCCTTACAACAGCTGACACATTCCTGGGTTCTCATTTCCCCCAACCCTTACAACAGCTGCCACATTCCTGGGTTCTCATTTCCCCCCCTTACAACAGCTGCCACATTCCTTGGTTCTCATTTCCCCCACCCCTACAACAGCTGCCACATTCCTGGGTTCTCATTTCCCCCTTACAACAGCTGCCACATTCCTGGGTTCTCATTTCCCCCTTACAACAGCTGCCACATTCCTGGGTTCTCATTTCCCCAACCCTTACAACAGCTGACACATTCCTGGGTTCTCATTTCCCCCAACTCTTACAACAGCTGACACATTCATGGGTTCTCATTTCCCCCACCCTTACAACAGCTGACACATTCCTGGGTTCTCATTTCCCCCAACCCTTACAACAGCTGACACATTCCTGGGTTCTCATTTCCCATAAACCCTTACAACAGCTGACACATTCCTGGGTTCTCATTTCCCCCAACCCTTACAACAGCTGACACATTCCTGGGTTCTCATTTCCCCAACCCCTCCAACAGCTGCCACTTTCCTGGGTCCTCATTTCCCCCAACCCTTACAACAGCTGACACATTCCTGGGTTCTCATTTCCCCCAACCCTTACAACAGCTGCCACATTCCTGTGTTCTCATTTCCCCCTTACAACAGCTGCCACATTCCTGGGTTCTCATTTCCCCCTTACAACAGCTGACACATTCCTGGGTTCTCATTTCCCCCAACCCTTACAACAGCTGACACATTCCTTGGTTCTCATTTCCCCCTACAACAGCTGCCACTTTCCTTGGTTCTCATTTCCCCCTCCTACAGCTGCCACATTCCTGGGTTCTCACTTCCCCCAACCCTTACAACAACTGACACATTCCTTGGTTCTCATTTCCCCCAACCCTTACAACAGCTGCCACATTCCTGGGTTCTCATTTCCCCCTACAACAGCTGCCACATTCCTGGGTTCTCATTTCCCCTTACAACAGCTGCCACATTCATGGGTTCTCATTTCCCCCAACCCTTACAACAGCTGACACATTCCTTGGTTCTCATTTCCCCCTACAACAGCTGCCACATTCCTGGGTTCTCATTTCTCCCAACCCTTACAACAGCTGACACATTCCTGGGTTCTCATTTCCCCCAACCCTTACAACAGCTGACACATTCCTTGGTTCTCATTTCCCCCAACCCTTACAACAGCTGACACATTCCTTGGTTCTCATTTCCCCCAACCCCTACAACAGCTGACACATTCCTTGGTTCTCATTTCCCCCTCCTACAGCTGCCACATTCCTTGGTTCTCATTTCCCCCAACCCTTACAACAGCTGACACATTCCTTGGTTCTCATTTCCCCCTACAACAGCTGCCACATTCCTTGGTTCTCATTTCCCCCAACCCTTACAACAGCTGACACATTCCTTGGTTCTCATTTCCCCCAACCCTTACAACAGCTGACACATTCCTTGGTTCTCATTTCCCCCAACCCTTACAACAGCTGACACATTCCTGGGTTCTCATTTCCCCCTACAACAGCTGACACATTCCTTGGTTCTCATTTCCCCCTACAACAGCTGCCACATTCCTGGGTTCTCATTTCTCCCAACCCTTACAACAGCTGACACATTCCTGGGTTCTCATTTCCCCCAACCCTCAACAGCTGACACATTCCTGGGTTCTCATTTCCCCCAACCCTTACAACAGCTGCCACATTCCTGGGTTCTCATTTCCCCCTTACAACAGCTGCCACATTCCTTGGTTCTCATTTCCCCCAACCCTTACAACAGCTGCCACATTCCTGGGTTCTCATTTCCCCCTTACAACAGCTGCCACATTCCTGGGTTCTCATTTCCCCCAACCCTTACAACAGCTGACACATTCCTTGGTTCTCATTTCCCCCAACCCTTACAACAGCTGCCACATTCCTGGGTTCTCATTTCCCCCTTACAACAGCTGCCACATTCCTGGGTTCTCATTTCCCCCTTACAACAGCTGCCACATTCCTGGGTTCTCATTTCCCCCAACCCTTACAACAGCTGACACATTCCTGGGTTCTCATTTCCCCCAACTCTTACAACAGCTGACACATTCATGGGTTCTCATTTCCCCCAACCCTTACAACAGCTGACACATTCCTGGGTTCTCATTTCCCCCAACCCTTACAACAGCTGACACATTCCTGGGTTCTCATTTCCCATAAACCCTTACAACAGCTGACACATTCCTGGGTTCTCATTTCCCCCAACCCTTACAACAGCTGACACATTCCTGGGTTCTCATTTCCCCCAACCCCTCCAACAGCTGCCACTTTCCTGGGTCCTCATTTCCCCCAACCCTTACAACAGCTGACACATTCCTGGGTTCTCATTTCCCCCAACCCTTACAACAGCTGCCACATTCCTGGGTTCTCATTTCCCCCTTACAACAGCTGCCACATTCCTGGGTTCTCATTTCCCCCTTACAACAGCTGACACATTCCTGGGTTCTCATTTCCCCCAACCCTTATTGACACATTCCTTGGTTCTCATTTCCCCCAACCCTTACAACAGCTGACACATTCCTTGGTTCTCATTTCCCCCTACAACAGCTGCCACTTTCCTTGGTTCTCATTTCCCCCTCCTACAGCTGCCACATTCCTGGGTTCTCATTTCCCCCAACCCTTACAACAACTGACACATTCCTTGGTTCTCATTTCCCCCAACCCTTACAACAGCTGCCACATTCCTGGGTTCTCATTTCCCCCTACAACAGCTGCCACATTCCTGGGTTCTCATTTCCCCTTACAACAGCTGCCACATTCATGGGTTCTCATTTCCCCCAACCCTTACAACAGCTGACACATTCCTTGGTTCTCATTTCCCCCTACAACAGCTGCCACATTCCTGGGTTCTCATTTCTCCCAACCCTTACAACAGCTGACACATTCCTGGGTTCTCATTTCCCCCAACCCTTACAACAGCTGACACATTCCTTGGTTCTCATTTCCCCCAACCCTTACAACAGCTGACACATTCCTGGGTTCTCATTTCCCCCTACAACAGCTGACACATTCCTTGGTTCTCATTTCCCCCTACAACAGCTGCCACATTCCTGGGTTCTCATTTCTCCCAACCCTTACAACAGCTGACACATTCCTGGGTTCTCATTTCCCCCAACCCTTACAACAGCTGACACATTCCTGGGTTCTCATTTCCCCCAACCCTTACAACAGCTGACACATTCCTGGGTTCTCATTTCCCCCTTACAACAGCTGACACATTCCTGGGTTCTCATTTCCCCCAACCCTTACAACAGCTGACACATTCCTGGGTTCTCATTTCCCCCAACCCTTACAACAGCTGACACATTCCTGGGTTCTCATTTCCCCCCACCCTTACAACAGCTGACACATTCCTTGGTTCTCATTTTCCCCAACCCTTACAACAGCTGACACATTCCTGGGTTCTCATTTCCCCCAACCCTTAAAACAGCTGCCACATTCCTTGGTTCTCATTTCCCCTACAACAGCTGCCACATTCCTGGGTTCTCATTTCCCCCAACCCTTACAACAGCTGCAACATTCCTGGGTTCTCATTTCCCCCAACCCTTACAACAGCTGCCACATTCCTGGGTTCTCATTTCCCCCAACCCTTACAACAGCTGACACATTCCTGGTTCTCATTTCCCCCAACCCTTACAACAGCTGCCACATTCCTGGGTTCTCATTTCACCCTTACAACAGCTGCCACATTCCTGGGTTCTCATTTCCCCCAACCCTTACAACAGCTGCCACATTCCTGGGTTCTCATTTCCCCCAACCCTTACAACAGCTGCCACATTCCTTGGTTCTCATTTCCCCCAACCCTTACAACAGCTGACACATTCCTGGGTTCTCATTTCCCCCTTACAACAGCTGCCACATTCCTGGGTTCTCATTTCCCCCTTACAACAGCTGACACATTCCTGGTTCTCATTTCCCCCAACCCTTACAACAGCTGCCACATTCCTGGGTTCTCATTTCCCCCTTACAACAGCTGCCACATTCCTGGGTTCTCATTTCCCCCTTACAACAGCTGACACATTCCTTGGTTCTCATTTCCCCAACCCTTACAACAGCTGCCACATTCCTGGGTTCTCATTTCCCCCTTACAACAGCTGCCACATTCCTGGGTTCTCATTTCCCCCAACCCTTACAACAGCTGCCACATTCCTGGGTTCTCATTTCCCCCTTACAACAGCTGCCACATTCCTTGGTTCTCATTTCCCCCAACCCTTACAACAGCTGCCACATTCCTGGGTTCTCATTTCCCCTTACAACAGCTGCCACATTCCTGGGTTCTCATTTCCCCCAACCCTTACAACAGCTGACACATTCCTTGGTTCTCATTTCCCCCAACCCTTACAACAGCTGCCACATTCCTGGGTTCTCATTTCCCCCTTACAACAGCTGCCACATTCCTGGGTTCTCATTTCCCCCTTACAACAGCTGCCACATTCCTGGGTTCTCATTTCCCCCAACCCTTACAACAGCTGACACATTCCTGGGTTCTCATTTCCCCCAACTCTTACAACAGCTGACACATTCATGGGTTCTCATTTCCCCCAACCCTTACAACAGCTGACACATTCCTGGGTTCTCATTTCCCCCAACCCTTACAACAGCTGACACATTCCTGGGTTCTCATTTCCCATAAACCCTTACAACAGCTGACACATTCCTGGGTTCTCATTTCCCCCAACCCTTACAACAGCTGACACATTCCTGGGTTCTCATTTCCCCCAACCCCTCCAACAGCTGCCACTTTCCTGGGTCCTCATTTCCCCCAACCCTTACAACAGCTGACACATTCCTGGGTTCTCATTTCCCCCAACCCTTACAACAGCTGCCACATTCCTGGGTTCTCATTTCCCCCCTTACAACAGCTGCCACATTCCTGGGTTCTCATTTCCCCCTTACAACAGCTGACACATTCCTGGGTTCTCATTTCCCCCAACCCTTACAACAGCTGACACATTCCTTGGTTCTCATTTCCCCCTACAACAGCTGCCACTTTCCTTGGTTCTCATTTCCCCCTCCTACAGCTGCCACATTCCTGGGTTCTCATTTCCCCCAACCCTTACAACAACTGACACATTCCTTGGTTCTCATTTCCCCCAACCCTTACAACAGCTGCCACATTCCTGGGTTCTCATTTCCCCCTACAACAGCTGCCACATTCCTGGGTTCTCATTTCCCCTTACAACAGCTGCCACATTCCTGGGTTCTCATTTCCCCCAACCCTTACAACAGCTGACACATTCCTTGGTTCTCATTTCCCCCTACAACAGCTGCCACATTCCTGGGTTCTCATTTCTCCCAACCCTTACAACACCTGACACATTCCTGGGTTCTCATTTCCCCCAACCCTTACAACAGCTGACACATTCCTTGGTTCTCATTTCCCCCAACCCTTACAACAGCTGACACATTCCTGGGTTCTCATTTCCCCCTACAACAGCTGACACATTCCTTGGTTCTCATTTCCCCCTACAACAGCTGCCACATTCCTGGGTTCTCATTTCTCCCAACCCTTACAACAGCTGACACATTCCTGGGTTCTCATTTCCCCCAACCCTGCTGACACATTCCTGGGTTCTCATTTCCCCCAACCCTTACAACAGCTGACACATTCCTGGGTTCTCATTTCCCCCTTACAACAGCTGCCACATTCCTTGGTTCTCATTTCCCCCAACCCTTACAACAGCTGCCACATTCCTGGGTTCTCATTTCCCCCTTACAACAGCTGCCACATTCCTGGGTTCTCATTTCCCCAACCCTTACAACAGCTGACACATTCCTTGGTTCTCATTTCCCCCAACCCTTACAACAGCTGCCACATTCCTGGGTTCTCATTTCCCCCTTACAACAGCTGCCACATTCCTGGGTTCTCATTTCCCCCTTACAACAGCTGCCACATTCCTGGGTTCTCATTTCCCCAACCCTTACAACAGCTGACACATTCCTGGGTTCTCATTTCCCCCAACTCTTACAACAGCTGACACATTCATGGGTTCTCATTTCCCCCAACCCTTACAACAGCTGACACATTCCTGGGTTCTCATTTCCCCCAACCCTTACAACAGCTGACACATTCCTGGGTTCTCATTTCCCATAAACCCTTACAACAGCTGACACATTCCTGGGTTCTCATTTCCCCCAACCCTTACAACAGCTGACACATTCCTGGGTTCTCATTTCCCCCAACCCTCCAACAGCTGCCACTTTCCTGGGTCCTCATTTCCCCCAACCCTTACAACAGCTGACACATTCCTGGGTTCTCTCCATTTCCCCCAACCCTTACAACAGCTGCTGCCACATTCCTGGGTTCTCATTTCCCCCTTACAACAGCTGACACATTCCTGGGTTCTCATTTCCCCCCTTACAACAGCTGACACATTCCTGGTTCTCATTTCCCCCAACCCTTACAACAGCTGACACATTCCTTGGTTCTCATTTCCC
The DNA here is from genome assembly GCF_023373465.1 of Oncorhynchus keta. Lineage (NCBI taxonomy): Eukaryota > Metazoa > Chordata > Actinopteri > Salmoniformes > Salmonidae > Oncorhynchus > Oncorhynchus keta. The sequence continues at coordinate 100,057 of NW_026291009.1, read as the reverse complement.
CCTACAACAGCTGCCACTTTCCTTGGTTCTCATTTCCCCCTCCTACAGCTGCCACATTCCTGGGTTCTCATTTCCCCCAACCCTTACAACAACTGACACATTCCTTGGTTCTCATTTCCCCCAACCCTTACAACAGCTGCCACATTCCTGGGTTCTCATTTCCCCCTACAACAGCTGCCACATTCCTGGGTTCTCATTTCCCCTTACAACAGCTGCCACATTCATGGGTTCTCATTTCCCCCAACCCTTACAACAGCTGACACATTCCTTGGTTCTCATTTCCCCCTACAACAGCTGCCACATTCCTGGGTTCTCATTTCTCCCAACCCTTACAACAGCTGACACATTCCTGGGTTCTCATTTCCCCCAACCCTTACAACAGCTGACACATTCCTTGGTTCTCATTTCCCCCAACCCTTACAACAGCTGACACATTCCTGGGTTCTCATTTCCCCCTACAACAGCTGACACATTCCTTGGTTCTCATTTCCCCCTACAACAGCTGCCACATTCCTGGGTTCTCATTTCTCCCAACCCTTACAACAGCTGACACATTCCTGGGTTCTCATTTCCCCCAACCCTACAACAGCTGACACATTCCTGGGTTCTCATTTCCCCCAACCCTTACAACAGCTGACACATTCCTGGGTTCTCATTTCCCCCTTACAACAGCTGACACATTCCTGGGTTCTCATTTCCCCCAACCCTTACAACAGCTGACACATTCCTGGGTTCTCATTTCCCCAACCCTTACAACAGCTGACACATTCCTGGGTTCTCATTTCCCCCACCCTTACAACAGCTGACACATTCCTTGGTTCTCATTTCCCCCAACCCTTACAACAGCTGACACATTCCTGGGTTCTCATTTCCCCCAACCCTTAAAACAGCTGCCACATTCCTGGTTCTCATTTCCCCCTACAACAGCTGCCACATTCCTGGGTTCTCATTTCCCCAACCCTTACAACAGCTGCAACATTCCTGGGTTCTCATTTCCCCCAACCCTTACAACAGCTGCCACATTCCTGGGTTCTCATTTCCCCCAACCCTTACAACAGCTGACACATTCCTGGGTTCTCATTTCCCCCAACCCTTACAACAGCTGCCACATTCCTGGGTTCTCATTTCACCCTTACAACAGCTGCCACATTCCTGGGTTCTCATTTCCCCCAACCCTTACAACAGCTGCCACATTCCTGGGTTCTCATTTCCCCAACCCTTACAACAGCTGCCACATTCCTGGTTCTCATTTCCCCCAACCCTTACAACAGCTGACACATTCCTGGGTTCTCATTTCCCCCTTACAACAGCTGCCACATTCCTGGGTTCTCATTTCCCCCTTACAACAGCTGACACATTCCTGGGTTCTCATTTCCCCCAACCCTTACAACAGCTGCCACATTCCTGGGTTCTCATTTCCCCCAACAACAGCTGCCACATTCCTGGGTTCTCATTTCCCCCTTAAACAGCTGACACATTCCTGGGTTCTCATTTCCCCCAACCCTTACAACAGCTGCCACATTCCTGGGTTCTCATTTCCCCCTTACAACAGCTGCCACATTCCTGGGTTCTCATTTCCCCCAACCCTTACAACAGCTGCCACATTCCTGGGTTCTCATTTCCCCCTTACAACAGCTGCCACATTCCTGGTTCTCATTTCCCCCAACCCTTACAACAGCTGCCACATTCCTGGGTTCTCATTTCCCCCTTACAACAGCTGCCACATTCCTGGGTTCTCATTTCCCCCAACCCTTACAACAGCTGACACATTCCTGGGTTCTCATTTCCCCCAACCCTTACAACAGCTGCCACATTCCTGGGTTCTCATTTCCCCCTTACAACAGCTGCCACATTCCTGGGTTCTCATTTCCCCTTACAACAGCTGCCACATTCCTGGGTTCTCATTTCCCCCAACCCTTACAACAGCTGACACATTCCTGGGTTCTCATTTCCCCCAACTCTTACAACAGCTGACACATTCATGGGTTCTCATTTCCCCCAACCCTTACAACAGCTGACACATTCCTGGGTTCTCATTTCCCCCAACCCTTACAAACAGCTGACACATTCCTGGGTTCTCATTTCCCATAAACCCTTACAACAGCTGACACATTCCTGGGTTCTCATTTCCCCCAACCCTTACAACAGCTGACACATTCCTGGGTTCTCATTTCCCCCAACCCCTCCAACAGCTGCCACTTTCCTGGGTCCTCATTTCCCCCAACCCTTACAACAGCTGACACATTCCTGGGTTCTCATTTCCCCCAACCCTTACAACAGCTGCCACATTCCTGGGTTCTCATTTCCCCCTTACAACAGCTGCCACATTCCTGGGTTCTCATTTCCCCCCTTACAACAGCTGACACATTCCTGGGTTCTCATTTCCCCCAACCCTTACAACAGCTGACACATTCCTTGGTTCTCATTTCCCCCTACAACAGCTGCCACATTCCTTGGTTCTCATTTCCCCCTCCAACAGCTGACACATTCCTTGGTTCTCATTTCCCCCAACCCTTACAACAGCTGACACATTCCTTGGTTCTCATTTCCCCCAACCCTTACAACAGCTGACACATTCCTTGGTTCTCATTTCCTCCTCCTACAGTTGCTACATTCCTTGTTTCTCATTTCCCCCAACCCCTCCAACAGCTGCCACTTTCCTGGGTTCTCATTTCCCCCAACCCTTACAACAGCTGACACATTCCTTGGTTCTCATTTCCCCCTACAACAGCTGCCACATTCCTGGGTTCTCATTTCTCCCAACCCTTACAACACCTGACACATTCCTGGGTTCTCATTTCCCCCAACCCTTACAACAGCTGACACATTCCTTGGTTCTCATTTCCCCCAACCCTTACAACAGCTGACACATTCCTGGGTTCTCATTTCCCCCTACAACAGCTGACACATTCCTTGGTTCTCATTTCCCCCTACAACAGCTGCCACATTCCTGGGTTCTCATTTCTCCCAACCCTTACAACAGCTGACACATTCCTGGGTTCTCATTTCCCCCAACCCTTACAACAGCTGACACATTCCTGGGTTCTCATTTCCCCCAACCCTTACAACAGCTGCCACATTCCTGGGTTCTCATTTCCCCCCTTACAACAGCTGCCACATTCCTTGGTTCTCATTTCCCCCAACCCTTACAACAGCTGCCACATTCCTGGGTTCTCATTTCCCCCTTACAACAGCTGCCACATTCCTGGGTTCTCATTTCCCCCTTACAACAGCTGCCACATTCCTGGGTTCTCATTTCCCCAACCCTTACAACAGCTGACACATTCCTGGGTTCTCATTTCCCCAACTCTTACAACAGCTGACACATTCATGGGTTCTCATTTCCCCCAACCCTTACAACAGCTGACACATTCCTGGGTTCTCATTTCCCCCAACCCTTACAACAGCTGACACATTCCTGGGTTCTCATTTCCCATAAACCCTTACAACAGCTGACACATTCCTGGGTTCTCATTTCCCCCAACCCTTACAACAGCTGACACATTCCTGGGTTCTCATTTCCCCCAACCCCTCCAACAGCTGCCACTTTCCTGGGTCCTCATTTCCCCCAACCCTTAGCTGACACATTCCTGGGTTCTCATTTCCCCCAACCCTTACAACAGCTGCCACATTCCTGGGTTCTCATTTCCCCCTTACAACAGCTGACACATTCCTGGGTTCTCATTTCATTCCTGGGTTCTCAACCCTTACAACAGCTGACACATTCCTGGTTCTCATTTCCCCCTACAACCTGCCACATTTCCCCCTCCTACAGCTGCCACATTCCTGGGTTCTCATTTCCCCAACCCTTACAACAACTGACACATTCCTTGGTTCTCATTTCCCCCAACCCTTACAACAGCTGCCACATTCCTGGGTTCTCATTTCCCCCTACAACAGCTGCCACATTCCTGGGTTCTCATTTCCCCTTACAACAGCTGCCACATTCATGGGTTCTCATTTCAACCCTTACAACAGCTGACACATTCCTTGGTTCTCATTTCCCCCTACAACAGCTGCCACATTCCTGGGTTCTCATTTCTCCCAACCCTTACAACAGCTGACACATTCCTGGGTTCTCATTTCCCCCAACCCTTACAACAGCTGACACATTCCTTGGTTCTCATTTCCCCCAACCCTTACAACAGCTGACACATTCCTGGGTTCTCATTTCCCCCTACAACAGCTGACACATTCCTTGGTTCTCATTTCCCCCTACAACAGCTGCCACATTCCTGGGTTCTCATTTCCCCCAACCCTACAACAGCTGACACATTCCTTGGTTCTCATTTCCCCCTACAACAGCTGCCACATTCCTGGGTTCTCATTTCTCCCAACCCTTACAACACCTGACACATTCCTGGGTTCTCATTTCCCCCAACCCTTACAACAGCTGACACATTCCTGGTTCTCATTTCCCCCAACCCTTACAACAGCTGACACATTCCTGGGTTCTCATTTCCCCCTACAACAGCTGACACATTCCTTGGTTCTCAACAACAGCTGCCACATTCCTGGTTCTCATTTCTCCCAACCCTTACAACAGCTGACACATTCCTGGGTTCTCATTTCCCCCAACCCTTACAACAGCTGACACATTCCTGGGTTCTCATTTCCCCCAACCCTTACAACAGCTGCCACATTCCTTGGTTCTCATTTCCCCCTTACAACAGCTGCCACATTCCTTGGTTCTCATTTCCCCCAACCCTTACAACAGCTGCCACATTCCTGGGTTCTCATTTCCCCCTTACAACAGCTGCCACATTCCTGGGTTCTCATTTCCCCCAACCCTTACAACAGCTGACACATTCCTTGGTTCTCATTTCCCCCAACCCTTACAACAGCTGCCACATTCCTGGGTTCTCATTTCCCCCTTACAACAGCTGCCACATTCCTGGGTTCTCATTTCCCCCTTACAACAGCTGCCACATTCCTGGGTTCTCATTTCCCCCAACCCTTACAACAGCTGACACATTCCTGGGTTCTCATTTCCCCCAACTCTTACAACAGCTGACACATTCATGGGTTCTCATTTCCCCAACCCTTACAACAGCTGACACATTCCTGGGTTCTCATTTCCCCCAACCCTTACAACAGCTGACACATTCCTGGGTTCTCATTTCCCATAAACCCTTACAACAGCTGACACATTCCTGGGTTCTCATTTCCCCAACCCTTACAACAGCTGACACATTCCTGGGTTCTCATTTCCCCCAACCCCTCCAACAGCTGCCACTTTCCTGGGTCCTCATTTCCCCAACCCTTACAACAGCTGACACATTCCTGGGTTCTCATTTCCCCCACCCTTACAACAGCTGCCACATTCCTGGGTTCTCATTTCCCCCTTACAACAGCTGCCACATTCCTGGGTTCTCATTTCCCCCTTACAACAGCTGACACATTCCTGGGTTCTCATTTCCCCCAACCCTTACAACAGCTGACACATTCCTTGGTTCTCATTTCCCCCTACAACAGCTGCCACTTTCCTTGGTTCTCATTTCCCCTCCTACAGCTGCCACATTCCTGGGTTCTCATTTCCCCCAACCCTTACAACAACTGACACATTCCTTGGTTCTCATTTCCCCCAACCCTTACAACAGCTGCCACATTCCTGGGTTCTCATTTCCCCCTACAACAGCTGCCACATTCCTGGGTTCTCATTTCCCCTTACAACAGCTGCCACATTCCTGGGTTCTCATTTCCCCCAACCCTTACAACAGCTGACACATTCCTTGGTTCTCATTTCCCCCTACAACAGCTGCCACATTCCTGGGTTCTCATTTCCCCCAACCCTTACAACAGCTGACACATTCCTGGGTTCTCATTTCCCCCAACCCTTACAACAGCTGACACATTCCTTGGTTCTCATTTCCCCCAACCCTTACAACAGCTGCCACATTCCTGGGTTCTCATTTCCCCCAACCCTTACAACAGCTGACACATTCCTTGGTTCTCATTTCCCCCTATTTCCTGGGTTCTCATTTCTCCCAACCCTTACAACAGCTGACACATTCCTGGGTTCTCATTTCCCCCAACCCTTACAACAGCTGACACATTCCTGGGTTCTCATTTCCCCCAACCCTTACAACAGCTGACACATTCCTGGGTTCTCATTTCCCCCTTACAACAGCTGCCACATTCCTGGGTTCTCATTTCCCCCCCCAACAGCTGACACATTCCTTGGTTCTCATTTCCCCCAACCCTTACAACAGCTGCCACATTCCTGGGTTCTCATTTCCCCCCCTTACAACAGCTGCCACATTCCTGGGTTCTCATTTCCCCCAACCCTTACAACAGCTGCCACATTCCTGGGTTCTCATTTCCCCCTTACAACAGCTGCCACATTCCTTGGTTCTCATTTCCCCCAACCCTTACAACAGCTGCCACATTCCTGGGTTCTCATTTCCCCCTTACAACAGCTGCCACATTCCTGGGTTCTCATTTCCCCCAACCCTTACAACAGCTGACACATTCCTTGGTTCTCATTTCCCCCAACCCTTACAACAGCTGCCACATTCCTGGGTTCTCATTTCCCCCCCTTACAACAGCTGCCACATTCCTGGGTTCTCATTTCCCCCTTACAACAGCTGCCACATTCCTGGGTTCTCATTTCCCCAACCCTTACAACAGCTGACACATTCCTGGGTTCTCATTTCCCCCAACTCTTACAACAGCTGACACATTCATGGGTTCTCATTTCCCCCAACCCTTACAACAGCTGACACATTCCTGGGTTCTCATTTCCCCCAACCCTTACAACAGCTGACACATTCCTGGGTTCTCATTTCCATAAACCCTTACAACAGCTGACACATTCCTGGGTTCTCATTTCCCCCAACCCTTACAACAGCTGACACATTCCTGGGTTCTCATTTCCCCCAACCCCTCCAACAGCTGCCACTTTCCTGGGTCCTCATTTCCCCCAACCCTTACAACAGCTGACACATTCCTGGGTTCTCATTTCCCCCAACCCTTACAACAGCTGCCACATTCCTGGGTTCTCATTTCCCCCTTACAACAGCTGCCACATTCCTGGGTTCTCATTTCCCCCTTACAACAGCTGACACATTCCTGGGTTCTCATTTCCCCCAACCCTTACAACAGCTGACACATTCCTTGGTTCTCATTTCCCCCTACAACAGCTGCCACTTTCCTTGGTTCTCATTTCCCCCCTACAGCTGCCACATTCCTGGGTTCTCATTTCCCCCAACCCTTACAACAACTGACACATTCCTTGGTTCTCATTTCCCCCAACCCTTACAACAGCTGCCACATTCCTGGGTTCTATTTCCCCCTACAACAGCTGCCACATTCCTGGGTTCTCATTTCCCCTTACAACAGCTGCCACATTCCTGGGTTCTCATTTCCCCCAACCCTTACAACAGCTGACACATTCCTTGGTTCTCATTTCCCCTACAACAGCTGCCACATTCCTGGGTTCTCATTTCTCCCAACCCTTACAACACCTGACACATTCCTGGGTTCTCATTTCCCCCAACCCTTACAACAGCTGACACATTCCTTGGTTCTCATTTCCCCCAACCCTTACAACAGCTGACACATTCCTGGGTTCTCATTTCCCCCTACAACAGCTGACACATTCCTTGGTTCTCATTTCCCCCTACAACAGCTGCCACATTCCTGGGTTCTCATTTCTCCCAACCCTTACAACAGCTGACACATTCCTGGGTTCTCATTTCCCCCAACCCTTACAACAGCTGACACATTCCTGGGTTCTCATTTCCCCCAACCCTTACAACAGCTGACACATTCCTGGGTTCTCATTTCCCCCTTACAACAGCTGCCACATTCCTTGGTTCTCATTTCCCCCAACCCTTACAACAGCTGCCACATTCCTGGGTTCTCATTTCCCCCTTACAACAGCTGCCACATTCCTGGGTTCTCATTTCCCCCTTACAACAGCTGCCACATTCCTGGGTTCTCATTTCCCCCAACCCTTACAACAGCTGACACATTCCTGGGTTCTCATTTCCCCCAACTCTTACAACAGCTGACACATTCATGGGTTCTCATTTCCCCCAACCCTTACAACAGCTGACACATTCCTGGGTTCTCATTTCCCCCAACCCTTACAACAGCTGACACATTCCTGGGTTCTCATTTCCCATAAACCCTTACAACAGCTGACACATTCCTGGGTTCTCATTTCCCCCAACCCTTACAACAGCTGACACATTCCTGGGTTCTCATTTCCCCCAACCCTCCAACAGCTGCCACTTTCCTGGGTCCTCATTTCCCCCAACCCTTACAACAGCTGACACATTCCTGGGTTCTCATTTCCCCCAACCCTTACAACAGCTGCCACATTCCTGGGTTCTCATTTCCCCCTTACAACAGCTGCCACATTCCTGGGTTCTCATTTCCCCCTTACAACAGCTGACACATTCCTGGGTTCTCATTTCCCCCAACCCTTACAACAGCTGACACATTCCTTGGTTCTCATTTCCCCCTACAACAGCTGACACTTTCCTTGGTTCTCATTTCCCCTCCTACAGCTGCCACATTCCTGGGTTCTCATTTCCCCCAACCCTTACAACAACTGACACATTCCTTGGTTCTCATTTCCCCCAACCCTTACAACAGCTGCCACATTCCTGGGTTCTCATTTCCCCTACAACAGCTGCCACATTCCTGGGTTCTCATTTCCCTTACAACAGCTGCCACATTCATGGGTTCTCATTTCCCCCAACCCTTACAACAGCTGACACATTCCTTGGTTCTCATTTCCCCCTACAACAGCTGCCACATTCCTGGGTTCTCATTCTCCCAACCCTTACAACAGCTGACACATTCCTGGGTTCTCATTTCCCCCAACCCTTACAACAGCTGACACATTCCTTGGTTCTCATTTCCCCCAACCCTTACAACAGCTGACACATTCCTGGGTTCTCATTTCCCCCTACAACAGCTGACACATTCCTTGGTTCTCATTTCCCCCTACAACAGCTGCCACATTCCTGGGTTCTCATTTCCCCCAACCCTTACAACAGCTGACACATTCCTTGGTTCTCATTTCCCCCTACAACAGCTGCCACATTCCTGGGTTCTCATTTCTCCCAACCCTTACAACACCTGACACATTCCTGGGTTCTCATTTCCCCAACCCTTACAACAGCTGACACATTCCTTGGTTCTCATTTCCCCCAACCCTTACAACAGCTGACACATTCCTGGGTTCTCATTTCCCCCCTACAACAGCTGACACATTCCTGGTTCTCATTTCCCCCTACAACAGCTGCCACATTCCTGGGTTCTCATTTCCCCCTACAACAGCTGCCACATTCCTGGGTTCTCATCCAACACAACAGCTGACACATTCCTGGGTTCTCACCCTTACAACAGCTGACACATTCCTGGGTTCTCATTTCCCCCAACCCTTACAACAGCTGACACATTCCTGGGTTCTCATTTCCCCAACAGCTGCCACATTCCTGGGTTCTCATTTCCCCCTTACAGCTGCCACATTCCTGGGTTCTCATTTCCCCCCCTTACAACAGCTGCCACATTCCTTGGTTCTCATTTCCCCCTTACAACAGCTGCCACATTCCTGGGTTCTCATTTCCCCCAACAGCTGCCACATTCCTGGGTTCTCATTTCCCCCAACCCTTACAACAGCTGACACATTCCTTGGTTCTCATTTCCCCCAACCCTTACAACAGCTGCCACATTCCTGGGTTCTCATTTCCCCCCTACAACAGCTGCCACATTCCTGGGTTCTCATTTCCCCCCTTACAACAGCTGCCACATTCCTGGGTTCTCATTTCCCCCAACCCTTACAACAGCTGACACATTCCTGGGTTCTCATTTCCCCCAACTCTTACAACAGCTGACACATTCATGGGTTCTCATTTCCCCCAACCCTTACAACAGCTGACACATTCCTGGGTTCTCATTTCCCCCAACCCTTACAACAGCTGACACATTCCTGGGTTCTCATTTCCCATAAACCCTTACAACAGCTTCCTGGTTCATTTCATTCCTTCCTGGGTTCTCATTTCCCCAACCCTTACAACAGCTGACACATTCCTGGGTTCTCATTTCCCCCCCAACCCCTCCAACAGCTGCCACTTTCCTGGGTTCTCATTTCCCCCAACCCTTACAACAGCTGACACATTCCTGGGTTCTCATTTCCCCCAACCCTTACAACAGCTGCCACATTCCTGGGTTCTCATTTCCCCCTTACAACAGCTGCCACATTCCTGGGTTCTCATTTCCCCCTTACAACAGCTGACACATTCCTGGGTTCTCATTTCCCCCAACCCTTACAACAGCTGACACATTCCTTGGTTCTCATTTCCCCCTACAACAGCTGCCACATTCCTGGTTCTCATTTCCCCTCCTACAGCTGCCACATTCCTGGGTTCTCATTTCCCCCAACCCTTACAACAACTGACACATTCCTTGGTTCTCATTTCCCCCAACCCTTACAACAGCTGCCACATTCCTGGGTTCTCATTTCCCCCCCTACAACAGCTGCCACATTCCTGGGTTCTCATTTCCCCTTACAACAGCTGCCACATTCATGGGTTCTCATTTCCCCAACCCTTACAACAGCTGACACATTCCTGGGTTCTCATTTCCCCCTTACAACAGCTGACACATTCCTGGGTTCTCATTTCCCCAACCCTTACAACAGCTGACACATTCCTGGGTTCTCATTTCCCCTCCCTACAACAGCTGCCACATTCCTTGGTTCTCATTTCCCCAACCCTTACAACAGCTGCCACATTCCTTGGTTCTCATTTCCCTCGACAGCACAGCGCACTAATCAGGTGCTGTTTGTATAATTTACTGCTTCTAATGTTCAGGCTCAGCCATATTGGCAGGAACATTCACCACTAAATTGAGTGTGAAGATTGAGAGGAATTAATGTGTGCTTGACTGTGAGCCGAATGCCTGCTGTCATTGGCTGTGGGCCGTGACAAGGACAGAGTTTGTACAGTGATTTGTACATTAAAGGTTGACTTAGCAAAGTCAATAATTGAGTTCCTCTCAGGGAGTTGGTCTGCCTCCGAGCAATCAGCTCGTGTTTTGTTCCAGGAGAAGAGAGGCATGCAATCTCTAATATAAAGAGAGATCCCCTGGTACCTCCCCTCAACCCTCACTAAAATGTTGAGTCGCTAACTAAAGCGTAGCACGCTAACACCATAGACTTTGTCCCCGTTGATATGTCCCCTGACCATAGACTTTGTTCCCGTTAATACGTCCCCTGACCATAGACCTTGTCCCCATTTGATACGTCACCTGACCAGCTGCACCATCGAGAGCATCCTGACGGGGTGCATCACTGCCTGGAATGGCAACTGCTCGGCCTCCGACCGCAAGGCACTACAGAGGGTAGTGCGTACGGCCCAGTGCATCACCGGGGCCAAGCTTCCTGCCAACCTGGACCTCTATACCAGGCGGTGTTTGAGGAAGGACCTCGCACATTGATTCTGTCCCGATTGATACGTCCCCTGAGCATCGATAGCCCTGCCTTTGGGTTGGTTTGTTGTGTGGTTCAAGTCAGAAGACTGAATCAACCTGCTTTAACCCCATGGAGGAGAAGATACAGACATGTGGTTTAAACATCAATCTAACGCTCTATTCAGAAAATATTTACATTGTGTTGTGAATGATAACTCTGGCAATATATTATTTAGCTATACGTTAGTCATTTGTTCAAACAGGTTTTGTGTGTGTGTGTGTGTGTGTGTGTGTGTGTGTGTGTGTGTGTGTGCCATGTAGGGCTAAGTGTGTAATCATATACACTTGCTGCGACATGCTGTTTATTATCTATTTATAAATGACCTCGGCTAACCTGTACCCACGCACATTGACTCGGTACCGATACCCCCTGTTTATAGCCTCGTCATTGTTATGTAAATGTGTTGTGTTGCATATTGATTGATTCATTTTTTCCCCCTTTAGTTTATTTAGTAAATATTTTATTACATCTATTTCTTGAACTGCATTGTGGGTTAAGGGCTTGTAAGTAAGCATTTCACGGTAGTGTCTACACCTGTTGTATTCGGCGCATGTGACAAATACATTTGGATTTGATTTGATACATGCATATATGCAACACACTATCACAGCTTATTGTGAAATAGACACAGATTACTTATTCGAAATTCGTGACAGGCACACAAAAAAAGTAAATGTATTTGTGTGCATTACACGAACGCGTTCCATATGTATTACACACGTTTCATAAGGACGCATTTTGTGTTTATTACAGTTCTGATGTAAAAGATCTGTATGTAAAACATTTACATTGACTTATTGTTTTTGTTTCTTATTCAGAGCGACTTAAAGTTACTGCATTCATCTTTAAGATAGCGAGGTGAGACAACGACATAGACTTGATCAAATAAAAACAGTATACAAACATTTTAATACACACCTACAATCTATGAACAAAAAAAGAATAATCTGAGAACAGTAATATTTTACACACACATGAAGGTACCCATAAGCAATCATTTCTGGTGTAAAAACACAAATGTGAAAAAGTGACGGAGACAGTGTTCGGGAAATAAACTCTTCACATGCTTGGTGCTGTCACACCCTGACCATAGTTTGCTTTGTATGTTTCTATGTTTTGTTTGGTCAGGGTGTGATCTGAGTGGGCCTTCTATGTTGTGTGTCTAGTTTGTCTGTTTCTGTGTTTGGGCCTGATATGGTTCTCAATCAGAGGCAGGTGTTAGTCATTGTCTCTGATTGGGAACCATATTTAGGTAGCCTGTTTGGTGTTGGGTTTTGTGGGTGATTGTTCCTGTCTTTGTGTTTGTTGCACCAGATAGGGCTGTTTGGTGTTGGGTTTTGTGGGTGATTGTTCTTGTGTTTGTTGCACCAGATAGGGCTGGTTCGGTTTTTCACGTTTCTTATTTTGTATTATACATTGTCCAAGTTATAATCTTTATTAAAGATGTGTAAAAATAACCACGCTGCGTTTTGGTCCGCCTCTCCTTCCCAGGAAGAAGCGCGTTACAGGTGCACAGTTAATCTACACGTGGCTGTGTGTGTCATGCAGAATAATGACATGCTGTTGCTGTTGAAAAAGATCTGTGAACCAGCCAAATTGTATGAATCATTCTACGTATTTCCAATACTTGGCAGGAAATGACACGCGAGCTCTTCATTTCCTTCATGATATCTTGCTAGGCTACTCACAAAGGAACCATTTAGTGTTTAGCATGTATCTCCACCTAATCTACACAATGGCTAATACTGTAATAAAGTGAAAAATGTATAATTGTTGGAGATGTTGTGTGTGTGTGGGCATGTAGAGAATGAGAGTGGGAGGTGGAGAATGGTGGTCAACAAATACAACATTTTAAAAATACAAATAAAAAAAAATGCTTCTCTACATCACTCTGCAGTATGGAACATTTCTTTCACAATATATTTCCATTTCTTCACAGTATTGCATTTTGTTTATTTATTCATGACATATGCGTGCCCAGCTAGTAGAAATATACAGTGAATCTAGATACATATTTATGAATACCTCCCCCATGGTAAACAAAACTCCACAATGTATTCAAACCCTGCACCCTCCCTCTGTCTATCTGAAGAGGGGGTACATGCTCTGAAGGACAGAAAACCCTGCCATTGTCGAAGGCCCTCTCTCTCATTGTCTCTCCCACGGCGATAAATAATCTCCTTTTTACTCTATGGACACTTCACTTGGAAATGGAAATGGGATTTTTTTCCCCCTGTCAAATCAACACTATGATGACCATTGTCTCTCCTTGTCTGGTACGACAGGCTACGTCTGGTTGCTCAGGGACCCTCTCGTGGCTCCCTCTCTCCCTGTCCCCACTCTCTCTCTCTCTCTCTCTCTCTCTGCCCCCCCCCTCTCTCTCTCTCTAAATCCCTTTAATTATCGAGCCAGGCGCTTACCGCTAGAAGATTGCAAAATGGCCTCGCCGGGCTTTTGGCATGATTAGGTTTTTATCACGTCTGAGACTGTGATGATGTAGAGGGGAATAGAGAGAGACGGCACGCATGTTCATATACATGCTAATCAAATGGTGGCCAAGGCTCTGAAATTCATGACCTGGTTGGATGACTAACCACCCAGTGCTAACAGCACTAAACCCTTGGCAAAGATTTTTATTGTGGAATAAATCAGCTCTGATAGAAGACATCCACAGAAGAATAGAGGCCTTGATTGATGCCATTTCCTTGCCTGGTGAATATAAAAATCCTCTCCATTTAGAACTAGCAAAGGGAAGATATGATTGTATTGACATGAACATTTAAAGTACAGGTGTAGGATCTTAATTTGACCCATATTGTCACAGCAAAATAATCCTGCAGCAACCGGATTTTAACATTTAGTCCATAATGTTGCTTGATCGGTGGTTAGGCTATTAGCTGGTCAAAAGTAGGCCACATGAAAAGTGCAATACTGTTAATATAATTTTGTTTTAGTGTGGATTTTCAGTGAATTTATGCAAATCACGAAGCTCATCTGCATAGCCTGCAGTGCAGAAAAATGATCAGCAACAAAATAATGATCAAATTAAGATCCTACACCTGTAGTTGGAAATGGACCAATATTAAATCATTTTGAGATACTTTCATCTCAATGTAAATGAAATAGCAGGATTCAACCTAAAATCACCAGAGAAAGCAAGCTGAAGGAAACTATAATGTGAAAGAACTTTGCTATTCACAATGAAAGCCTAGGCCTTCCATATTGCCTGTCTTTTGTTGAGATAATGCACTGAACTTTAATGACTGAAGTCATGAAAGTCATTTGAAGGAAAAGAGGCACATTATTTGAAAGGGGGAATTGTGATGTACTTAGTGGCCTGCCTTGATGCAAAGGGAAAGGAATTAGGTACGGCAAGCTGTGTGTGTGTGTGTGTGTGTGTGTGTGTGTGTGTGTGTGTGTGTGTGTGTGTGTGTGTGTGTGTGTGCGTGTGTGTGTGCGTGTGCGTGTGCGTGTGTGTGTGTGTGTGTGTGTGTGTGCGCGTGTGTGTGTATGCGTGCGCATTTGTGAGCGCATGTGCTTGTCCGTGTGTAAGTGCGTTGTTGGAAGTAGTGTACTGAACAAACTAGTCAAATGAAACATTCTCTTTCTAACTCACTTCAATTTCCTTCCCATCAATTATTTGACAAAAACATCCTTCTATATGGTGGCCAGTACTTCCCCTCTCCGTTTTCCATTAAGGGAGCTGCTCTGCTCATCGCTATGGTGAGTGCTAAGAGCATTCATCAGACTCATATAATAACAGTGTGATTATCAAACCCCCAGGAGAGGCACACAGTCACAGAGTAATAAGACGATTGATTGACAGATCCATGGGGTGTTACTCAAGCGTGATCTATCCTAAAATGGCCGCCGCTATTAACTTCACATTGAGGGAGATAATGTCATTTCACGCCTAATCAGCTAATCCATTCATTTGGGTTGTTGTTGCCTAAATAGAAGAAGAACACCATTACTCTAATGGCAATGTACAGACTAAGGCTGGAACGAATGAGAGTGAATGTCATTTCAACGTAAACTCACTTCATCCTGATCCAGGCAGCGACGATATCAATGCAATTCAGTTACGTGCTGCTCCGCGGAACTCTGTCCCTGACATCCAGAATATATACATTTAGAGGACTAGACTTACTGCAATATGATGTTCTCAAATAAACTTGGGGGAAAACTAATGTGTCTTAAGATAGAATAGAAATGGAATTAGCTCAAGTCTGTTGTTAATTGTTGGATTTCAAGTTACATTATGCCGGTATTCAAAGCAATTAAAAAGTATCTATATTAATGTGTTGTGACTTAAACTTCCGTTCTTACCTATTTAACATGTCCTCTACAGGAGTCTACTGTATTAGAACACTGGTATCCTAAACTGAGAGTCAATGACAAATGCCCTCTGACTCACCTTCAGTCTGTCACGTGCCTTGAGAGGAGCTTAGCTGGTGATAGAGTATCTTGGATCTCCATTTCCTCCTGGAGTACGATGAGATTAATGGGTCTTTTAATTACCACGCGTCCCATTCTGTTCATCAAAGAGAAACACCACAACGAGCAAATCTGCTTTCATAAACATGTGACCTCTGAATGTACGTCTCTGATGATATCATGTGTTCTGACTGTATGTCTCTGATGATATCATGTGTTCTGACTGTATGTCTCTGATGATATCATGTGTTCTGACTATAAGTCTCTGATGATATCATGTGTTCTGACTGTAAGTCTGATGATATCATGTGTTCTGACTATAAGTCTCTGATGATATCATGTGTTCTGACTATAAGTCTCTGATGATATCATATGTGTTCTGACTGTAAGTCTCTGATGATATCATGTGTTCTGACTGTAAGTCTCTGATGATATCATGTGTTGTAAGTCTCTGATGATATCATGTGTTCTGACTGTAAGTCTCTGATGATATCATGTGTTCTGACTGTAAGTCTCTGATGATATCATGTGTTCTGATGATATCATGTGTTCTGACTGTAAGTCTCTGATGATATCATGTGTTCTGACTGTAAGTCTCTGATGATATCATGTGTTCTGACTGTAAGTCTCTGATGATATCATGTGTTCTGACTGTAAGTCTCTGATGATATCATGTGTTCTGACTGTAAGTCTCTGATGATATCATGTGTTCTGACTGTAAGTCTCTGATGATATCATGTGTTCTGACTGTCAGTCTCTGATGATATCATGTGTTCTGACTGTAAGTCTCTGATGATATCATGTGTTCTGACTGTAAGTCTCTGATGATATCATGTGTTCTGACTGTAAGTCTCTGATGATATCATGTGTTCTGACTGTAAGTCTCTGATGATATCATGTGTTCTGACTGTAAGTCTCTGATGATATCATGTGTTCTGATGATATCATGTGTTCTGACTGTAAGTCTCTGATGATATCATGTGTTCTGACTGTAAGTCTCTGATGATATCATGTGTTCTGACTGTAAGTCTCTGATGATATCATGTGTTCTGACTGTAAGTCTCTGATGATATCATGTGTTCTGACTGTAAGTCTCTGATGATATCATGTGTTCTGACTGTAAGTCTCTGATGATATCATGTGTTCTGACTGTAAGTCTCTGATGATATCATGTGATATCATGTGTTCTGACTGTAAGTCTCTGATGATATCATGTGTTCTGACTGTAAGTCTCTGATGATATCATGTGTTCTGACTGTAAGTCTCTGATGATATCATGTGTTCTGACTGTAAGTCTCTGATGATATCATGTGTTCTGACTGTAAGTCTCTGATGATATCATGTGTTCTGACTGTAAGTCTCTGATGATATCATGTGTTCTGACTGTAAGTCTCTGATGATATCATGTGTATGATATCATGTGTTCTGACTGTAAGTCTCTGATGATATCATGTGTTCTGACTGTAAGTCTCTGATGATATCATGTGTTCTGACTGTAAGTCTCTGATGATATCATGTGTTCTGACTGTAAGTCTCTGATGATATCATGTGTTCTGACTGTAAGTCTCTGATGATATCATGTGTTCTGACTGTATGTCTCTGATGACATCATGTCTCTGATGATATCATGTGTTCTGACTGTAAGTCTCTGATGATATCATGTGTTCTGACTGTATATCATGTGTTCTGACTGTAAGTCTCTGATGATATCATGTGTTCTGACTGTAAGTCTCTGATGATATCATGTGTTCTGACTGTAAGTCTCTGATGATATCATGTGTTCTGACTGTAAGTCTCTGATGATATCATGTGTTCTGACTGTAAGTCTCTGATGATATCATGTGTTCTGACTGTGTTCTGATAAGTCTCTGATGATATCATGTGTTCTGACTGTAAGTCTCTGATGATATCATGTGTTCTGACTGTAAGTCTCTGATGATATCATGTGTTCTGACTGTAAGTCTCTGATGATATCATGTGTTCTGACTGTGTCTCTGATGATCTGACTGTATGTCTCTGATATCATGTGTTCTGACTGTCAGTCTCTGATGATATCATGTGTTCTGACTGTAAGTCTCTGATGATATCATGTGTTCTGACTCTGATGATATCTGTCTCTGATGATATCATGTGTTCTGACTGTAAGTCTCTGATGATATCATGTGTTCTGACTGTAGTCTCTGATGATATCATGTGTTCTGACTGTATCTCTGATGATATCATGTGTTCTGACTGTAAGTCTCTGATGATATCATGTGTTCTGACTGTAAGTCTCTGATGATATCATGTGTTCTGACTGTAAGTCTCTGATGATATCATGTGTTCTGACTGTAAGTCTCTGATGATATCATGTGTTCTGACTGTAAGTCTCTGATGATATCATGTGTTCTGACTGTATGTCTCTGATGTAATGTGTTCTGACTATAAGTCTCTGATGATATCATGTGTTCTGACTGTAAGTCTCTGATGATATCATGTGTTCTGACTATAAGTCTCTGATGATATCATGTGTTCTGACTGTAAGTCTCTGATGATATCATGTGTTCTGACTGTAAGTCTCTGATGATATCATGTGTTCTGACTGTAAGTCTCTGATGATATCATGTGTTCTGACTGTATGTCTCTGATGATAAGTCTCTGATGATATCATGTGTTCTGACTGTAAGTCTCTGATGATATCATGTGTTCTGACTGTAAGTCTCTGATGATATCATGTGTTCTGATGATATCATGTGTTCTGTAAGTCTCTGATGATATCATGTGTTCTGACTGTAAGTCTCTGATGATATCATGTGTTCTGACTGTAAGTCTCTGATGATATCATGTGTTCTGACTGTAAGTCTCTGATGATATCATGTGTTCTGACTGTAAGTCTCTGATGATATCATGTGTTCTGACTGTAAGTCTCTGATGATATCATGTGTTCTGACTGTAAGTCTCTGATGATATCATGTGTTCTGACTCATGTGTTCTGACTGTCAAAGTCTCTGATGATATCATGTGTTCTGACTGTCAGTCTCTGATGACATCATGTGTTCTGATGTCTCTGATGATATCATGTGTTCTGACTGTAAGTCTCTGATGATATCATGTGTTCTGACTGTAAGTCTCTGATGATATCATGTGTTCTGACTGTATGTCTCTGATGATATCATGTGTTCTGACTGTAAGTCTCTGATGATATCATGTGTTCTGACTGTATGTCTCTGATGACATCATGTGTTCTGACTGTAAGTCTCTGATGATATCATGTGTTCTGACTGTAATCATGTCTGACTGTATGATATATCATGTGTTCTGACTGTAAGTCTCTGATGATATCATGTGTTCTGACTGTAAGTCTCTGACATGTGTTCTGATATAAGTCTCTGATGATATCATGTGTTCTGACTATAAGTCTCTGATGATATCATGTTCTGACTGTAAGTCTCTGATGATATCATGTGTTCTGACTGTAAGTCTCTGATGATATCATGTGTTCTGACTATAAGTCTCTGATGATATCATGTGTTCTGACTGTAATGTGTTTTGTCTCTGATGATATCATGTGTTCTGACTATAAGTCTCTGATGATATCATGTGTTCTGACTGTAAGTCTCTGATGATATCATGTGTTCTGACTGTAAGTCTCTGATGATATCATGTGTTCTGACTGATATATCATGTCTCTGATGATATCATGTGTTCTGACTGTAAGTCTCTGATGATATCATGTGTTCTGACTGTAAGTCTCTGATGATATCATGTGTTCTGACTGTAAGTCATGTGTTCTGATGATATCATGTGTTCTGACTGTAAGTCTCTGATGATATCATGTGTTCTGACTGTAAGTCTCTGATGATATCATGTGTTCTGACTGTAAGTCTCTGATGATATCATGTGTTCTGACTGTAAGTCTCTGATGATATCATGTGTTCTGACTGTAAGTCTCTGATGATATCATGTGTGTTCTGATATCATGTGTTCTGACTGTAAGTCTCTGATGATATCATGTGTTCTGACTGTAAGTCTCTGATGATATCATGTGTTCTGACTGTAAGTCTCTGATGATATCATGTGTTCTGACTATAAGTCTCTGATGATATCATGTGTTCTGACTGTGTTCTGAAGTCTCTGATGATATCATGTGTTCTGACTGTAAGTCTCTGATGATATCATGTGTTCTGACTGTAAGTCTCTGATGATATCATGTGTTCTGACTGTTTGTCTCTGAGGATATCATGTGTTCTGACTGTAAGTCTCTGATATCATGTGTTCTGACTGTAAGTCTCTGATATCATGTGTTCTGACTGTTTGTCTCTGATGATATCATGTGTTCTGACTATAAGTCTCTGATGATATCATGTGTTCTGACTGTAAGTCTCTGATGATATCATGTGTTCTGACTGTATGTCTCTGATGATATCATGTGTTCTGACTGTAAGTCTCTGATGATATCATGTGTTCTGACTGTAAGTCTCTGATGATATCATGTGTTCTGACTGTAAGTCTGATGATATCATATCTCTGATATCATGTGTTCTGACTGATCTCTGATATCATGTGTTCTGACTATAAGTCTCTGATGATATCATGTGTTCTGACTGTAAGTCTCTGATGATATCATGTGTTCTGACTATAAGTCTCTGATGATATCATGTGTTCTGACTGTATAAGTCTCTGATGATAATCTCTGATGATATCATGTGTTCTGACTATAAGTCTCTGATGATATCATGTGTTCTGACTGTCCAGAAGATATCATGTGTTCTGACTGTAAGTCTCTGATGATATCATGTGTTCTGACTGTAAGTCTCTGATGATATCATGTGTTCTGACTGTAAGTCTCTGATGATATCATGTGTTCTGACTGTAAGTCTCTGATGATATCATGTGTTCTGATGATATCATGTAAGTCTCTGATGATATGTGTTCTGATGTAAGTCTCTGACTGTAAGTCTCTGATGATATCATGTGTTCTGACTGTAAGTCTCTGATGATATCATGTGTTCTGATGATATGATATCATGTGTTCTGACTGTAAGTCTCTGATGATATCATGTGTTCTGACTGTAAGTCTCTGATGATATCATGTGTTGAAATGGAAAGTCTCTGATGATATCATGTGTTCTGACTGTAAGTCTCTGATGATATCATGTGTTCTGACTGTAAGTCTCTGATGATATCATGTGTTCTGACTGTAAGTCTCTGATGATATCATGTGTTCTGACTGTATGTCTCTGATGATATCATGTGTTCTGACTGTAAGTCTCTGATGATATCATGTGTTCTGACTGTAAGTCTCTGATGATATCATGTGTTCTGACTGTAAGTCTCTGATGATATCATGTCTGACTGTAAGTCTCTGATGATATCATGTGTTCTGACTGTAAGTCTCTGATGATATCATGTGTTCTGACTGTAAGTCTCTGATGATATCATGTGTTCTGACTGTAAGTCTCTGATGATATCATGTGTTCTGACTGTAATCTCTGATGATATCATGTGTTCTGACTGTAAGTCTCTGATGATATCATGTGTTCTGATGTATGTCATGATATCATGTGTTCTGACTGTAAGTCTCTGATGATATCATGTGTTCTGACTGTCAGTCTCTGATGATATCATGTGTTCTGACTGTATGTCTCTGATGATATCATGTGACTCTGATATCATGTGTTCTGAAGTCTCTGATGATATCATGTGTTCTGACTGTAAGTCTCTGATGATATCATGTGTTCTGACTGTAAGTCTCTGATGATATCATGTGTCTGACTGTATGTCTCTGATGATATCATGTGTTCTGACTGTAAGTCTCTGATGATATCATGTGTTCTGATGATAAGTCTCTGATGATATCATGTGTTCTGACTGTAAGTCTCTGATGATATCATGTGTTCTGACTGTAATGATATCATGTGTTCTGACTGTATCATGATATCATGTTTCTGACTGTAAGTCTCTGATGATATCATGTGTTCTGACTGTAAGTCTCTGATGATATCATGTGTTCTGACTGTAAGTCTCTGATGATATCATGTGTTCTGACTGTAAGTCTCTGATGATATCATGTGTTCTGACTGAAGTCTCTGATGATATCATGTGTTCTGATGTCTCTGATGATATCATGTGTTCTGACTGTAAGTCTCTGATGATATCATGTGTTCTGACTGTAAGTCTCTGATGATATCATGTGTTCTGACTGTAAGTCTCTGATGATATCATGTGTTCTGACTGTAAGTCTCTGATGATATCATGTGTTCTGACTGTAAGTCTCTGATGATATCATGTGTTCTGACTGTAAGTCTCTGATGATATCATGTGTTCTGACTGTAAGTCTCTGATGATATCATGTGTTCTGACTGTAAGTCTCTGATGATATCATGTGTTCTGACTGTATGTCTCTGATGATATCATGTCTGACTGATATACATGTACTGTCTCTGATGATATCATGTGTTCTGACTGTAAGTCTCTGATGATATCATGTGTTCTGACTGTATCTCTGATGATATCATGTGTTCTGACTGTAAGTCTCTGATGATATCATGTGTTCTGACTGTAAGTCTCTGATGATATCATGTGTTCTGACTGTAAGTCTCTGATGATATCATGTGTTCTGACTGTAAGTCTCTGATGATATCATGTGTTCTGACTGTAAGTCTCTGATGATATCATGTGTTCTGACTGTAAGTCTCTGATGATATCATGTGTTCTGACTGTAAGTCTCTGATGATATCATGTGTTCTGACTGTAAGTCTCTGATGATATCATGTGTTCTGACTGTAAGTCTCTGATGATATCATGTGTTCTGACTGTAAGTCTCTGATGATATCATGTGTTCTGACTGTAAGTCTCTGATGATATCATGTGTTCTGACTGTAAGTCTCTGATGATATCATGTGTTCTGACTGTAAGTCTCTGATGATATCATGTGTTCTGACTATAAGTCTCTGATGATATCATGTGTTCTGACTGTAAGTCTCTGATGATATCATGTGTTCTGACTGTATGTCTCTGATGATATCATGTGTTCTGACTGTAAGTCTCTGATGATATCATGTGTTCTGACTGTATGTCTCTGATGATATCATGTGTTCTGACTGTAAGTCTCTGATGATATCATGTGTTCTGACTGTAAGTCTCTGATGATATCATGTGTTCTGACTGTAAGTCTCTGATGATATCATGTGTTCTGACTGTAAGTCTCTGATGATATCATGTGTTCTGACTGTAAGTCTCTGATGATATCATGTGTTCTGACTGTAAGTCTCTGATGATATCATGTGTTCTGACTGTAAGTCTCTGATGATATCATGTGTTCTGACTGTAAGTCTCTGATGATATCATGTGTTCTGACTGTATGTCTCTGATGATATCATGTGTTCTGACTGTACTGTGATATCATGTGTTCTGACTGTATGATATCATGTGTTCTGACTGTAGTCTCTGATGATATCATGTGTTCTGACTGTATGTCTCTGATGATATCATGTGTTCTGACTGTCAGTCTCTGATGATATCATGTGTTCTCTGATGTCTCTGATGATCATGTGTTCTGACTGTAAGTCTCTGATGATATCATGTGTTCTGACTGTAAGTCTCTGATGATATCATGTGTTCTGACTGTAAGTCTCTGATGATATCATGTGTTCTGACTGTAAGTCTCTGATGATATCATGTGTTCTGACTGTAAGTCTCTGATGATATCATGTGTTCTGACTGTAAGTCTCTGATGATATCATGTGTTCTGACTGTAAGTCTCTGATGATATCATGTGTTCTGACTGTATGTCTCTGATGTAATGTGTTCTGACTATAAGTCTCTGATGATATCATGTGTTCTGACTGTAAGTCTCTGATGATATCATGTGTTCTGACTATAAGTCTCTGATGATATCATGTGTTCTGACTGTAAGTCTCTGATGATATCATGTGTTCTGACTATAAGTCTCTGATGATATCATGTGTTCTGACTGTACTGATGATATCATGTCTCTGATGATATCATGTGTTCTGACTGTAAGTCTGACTGTAAGTATCTGATGATATCATGTGTTCTGACTATAAGTCTCTGATGATATCATGTGTTCTGACTGTAAGTCTCTGATGATATCATGTGTTCTGACTGTATGTCTCTGATGATATCATGTGTTCTGACTGTAAGTCTCTGATGATATCATGTGTTCTGACTGTAAGTCTCTGATGATATCATGTGTTCTGACTGTAAGTCTCTGATGATATCATGTGTTCTGACTGTATGTCTCTGATGATATCATGTGTTCTGACTATAAGTCTCTGATGATATCATGTGGTCTGACTATAAGTCTCTGATGATATCATGTGTTCTGACTATAAATCTCTGATGATATCATGTGTTCTGACTATAAATCTCTGATGATATCATGTGTTCTGACTGTACATATCTAATGATATCATGTGTTCTGACTGTAAGTCTCTGATGATATCATGTGTTCTGACTATAAATCTCTGATGATATCATGTGTTCTGACTGTAAGTCTCTGATGATATCATGTGTTCTGACTCTGTCTCTGATGATATCATGTGTTCTGACTGTCTCTGATGATATCATGTGTTCTGACTGTATGTTCTGACTGTCAGTCTCTGATGATATCATGTGTTCTGACTGTATGTCTCTGATGACATCATGTGTTCTGACTGTCAGTCTCTGATGATATCATGTGTTCTGACTGTATCTCTGATGATATCATGTGTTCTGACTGTATCTCTGATGATATCATGTGTTCTGACTGTAAGTCTCTGATGATATCATGTGTTCTGACTATAAGTCTCTGATGATATCATGTGTTCTGACTATAAGTCTCTGATGATATGTCTATAAGTCTCTGATGATATCATGTGTTCTGACTATAAGTCTCTGATGATATCATGTGTTCTGACTGTAAGTCTCTGATGATATCATGTGTTCTGACTATAAGTCTCTGATGATATCATGTGTTCTGACTGTATGTCTCTGATGATATCATGTGTCTGACTATAAGTCTCTGATGATATCATGTGTTCTGACTGTATGTCTCTGATGTAATGTGTTTGACTATAAGTCTCTGATGATATCATGCTCTGACTATAAGTCTCTGACTGATATCTCTGATGATATCATGTGTTCTGACTGTAAGTCTCTGATGATATCATGTGTTCTGACTATAAATCTCTGATGATATCATGTGTTCTGACTGTACATATCTAATGATATCATGTGTTCTGACTGTAAGTCTCTGATGATATCATGTGTTCTGACTATAAGTCTCTGATGATATCATGTGTTCTGACTGTAAGTCTCTGATGATATCATGTGTTCTGACTGTAAGTCTCTGATGATATCATGTGTTCTGACTGTAAATCTCTGATGATATCATGTGTTCTGACTGTAAGTCTCTGATGATATCATGTGTTCTGACTGTAAGTCTCTGATGATATCATGTGTTCTGACTGTTCTGACTATCATGTGTTCTGACTGTCTCTGATGATATCATGTGTTCTGACTGTAAGTCTCTGATGATATCATGTGTTCTGACTGTATAGTCTCTGATGATATCATGTGTTCTGACTGTAAATCTCTGATGATATCATGTGTTCTGACTGTAAGTCTCTGATGATATCATGTGTTCTGACTGTAAGTCTCTGATGATATCATGTGTTCTGACATCTGATGATATCATGTCTGACTGATGATATCATGTGTTCTGACTGTAAAATGATATCATGTGTTCTGACTGTAAGTCTCTGATGATATCATGTGTTCTGACTATAAATCTCTGATGATATCATGTGTTCTGACTGTACATATCTAATGATATCATGTGTTCTGACTGTAAGTCTCTGATGATATCATGTGTTCTGACTATAAATCTCTGATGATATCATGTGTTCTGACTGTACATATCTAATGATATCATGTGTTCTGACTGTATGTCTCTGATGATATCATGTGTTCTGACTATAAATCTCTGATGATATCATGTGTTCTGACTGTAAGTCTGATGGTATCATGTGTTCCCTTGGAAGAGTTGTACACATGATACTGGTGTTGAATGCACCTGTTCACAGCAGTCACAAGCAATATACGTGAACAAAAAAACGAAACACACTATGCAAAAATGTAAATGTTCTTACTGAGTTATAGTTCAAATAAAGAAATAAGTCAATTGAAATAAATTCCTTAGGCCCTATTATACATGACTGGGCAGGGGTGCAGCCATGGGTGAGCCTTGGAGAGCATAGGCCCACCCACGTGGCAGCCAGGCCCACCCACGTGGCAGCCAGGCCCACCCACTTGGCAGCCAGGCCCACCCACGTGGCAGCCAGGCCCACCCACTTGGCAGCCAGGCACACCCACGTGGCAGCCAGGCCCACCCACGTGGCAGCCAGGTCCACCCACGTGGCAGCCAGGCGTTGTAAATAAACACATGATAAATAAATAAAGACCCTTTTGTTCTTGTATCACTCAGTGTCATCATCATCACAGGAAGTGTGCTAATCGCTGCTGAGGCAGAGTGGTACTTTACCAGCATGGTAGAATAAACAGTTCAAGACGGTGTTCCTTATCCTCACCTGTAGCTGATCTGCCACCCTGCATCCCCCCTGCTGGCTTGACTTGCCTCTGATGCTCGGCCGGGTTCAACCTGGTTAGGTCTTGGATGGGAGACCAGAAAGAGCTGGAAGTGGAGTTGAAGGGCCAGTAGGAGGGCAGCAGTTCCCCCTCCAGTCTAAGGAGCGCCCCAATGCCCACGGCACCATGATTGTAGCAATCCGGAAGCTTAAAGCTCAGGGGAGCTACTTTCATTCAGCGGGACACACACCACTATAGAGAACACACACCACTATAGAGAACACACACCACCATAGAGAACACACACCACCATAGAGAACACACACCACTATAGAGAAAATACACCACTATAGAGAACACACACCACTATAGAGAACACACACCACTATAGAGAACACACACCACTATAGAGAACACACACCACTATAGAGAACACACACCACTATAGAGAACACACACCACTATAGAGAACACACACCACTATAGAGAACACACACCACTATAGAGAACACACACCACTATAGAGAACACACACCACTATAGAGAACACACACCACTATAGAGAACACACACCACTATAGAGAACACACACCACTATAGAGAACACACACCACTATAGAGAACACACACCACTATAGAGAACACACACCACCATAGAGAACACACACCACTATAGAGAACACACACCACTATAGAGAACACACACCACTATAGAGAACACACACCACCATAGAGAACACACACCACTATAGAGAACACACACCACTATAGAGAACACACACCACTATAGAGAACACACACCACTATAGAGAACACACACCACTATAGAGAACACACACCACCACGGAGAACACACACCATTATAGAGGACACACACCACTATAGAGAACACACACCACTATAGAGAACACACACCACTATAGAGAACACACACCACTATAGAGAACACACACCACCATAGAGAACACACACCACCATAGAGAACACACACCACTATAGAGAACACACACCACCATAGAGAACACACACCACTATAGAGAACACACACCACTATAGAGAACACACACCACTATAGAGAACACACACCACTATAGAGAACACACACCACCATAGAGAACACACACCACCATAGAGAACACACACCACTATAGAGAACATACACCACTATAGAGAACATACACCACTATAGAGAACACACACCACTATAGAGAACACACACCACTATAGAGAACACACACCACTATAGAGAACACACACCACCATAGAGAACACACACCACTATAGAGAACACACACCACCATAGAGAACACACACCACCATAGAGAACACACACCACTATAGAGAACACACACCACTATAGAGAACACACACCACTATAGAGAACATACACCACTATAGAGAACATACACCACTATAGAGAACACACACCACCATAGAGAACACACACCACCATAGAGAACACACGCCACCATTGAGAACACACACCACCATAGAGAACACACACCACCATAGAGAACACACACCACCATAGAGAACACACACCACTATAGAGAACACACACCACCATAGAGAACACACACCACTATAGAGAACACACACCACTATAGAGAAAACACACCACCATAGAGAACACACACCACTATAGAGAACACACACCACCATAGAGAACACACACCACCATAGAGAATACACACCACTATAGAGAACACACACCACCATAGAGAACACACACCACTATAGAGAACACACACCACCATAGAGAACACACACCACTATATAGAACACACACCACTATAGAGAACACACACCACTATAGAGAACACACACCACCATAGAGAACACACACCACCATAGAGAACACACACCACCATAGAGAACACACACCACTATAGAGAACACACACCACCATAGAGAACACACACCACTATAGAGAACACACACCACTATAGAGAACACACACCACCATAGAGAACACACACCACCATAGAGAACACACACCACTATAGAGAACACACACCACCATAGAGAACACACACCACCATAGAGAACACACACCACTATAGAGAACACACACCACCATAGAGAACACACACCACTATAGAGAACACACACCACCATAGAGAACACACACCACCATAGAGAACACACACCACTATAGAGAACACACACCACCATAGAGAACACACACCACTATATAGAACACACACCACTATATAGAACACACACCACCATAGAGAACACACACCACTATAGAGAACATACACCACTATAGAGAACATACACCACTATAGAGAACACACACCACTATAGAGAACACACACCACTATAGAGAACACACACCACTATAGAGAACACACACCACTATAGAGAACACACACCACCATAGAGAATACACACCACTATAGAGAACACACACCACCATAGAGAACACACACCACCATCGAGAACACACACCACTATAGAGAACACACACCACCATAGAGAACACACACCACCATAGAGAACATACACCACTATAGAGAACACACACCACCATAGAGAACACACACCACCATAGAGAACATACACCACTATAGAGAACACACACCACCATAGAGAACACACACCACTATAGAGAACACACACCACCATAGAGAATACACACCACTATAGAGAACACACACCACCATAGAGAACACACACCACCATAGAGAACACACACCACTATAGAGAACACACACCACCATAGAGAACACACACCACCATAGAGAACATACACCACTATAGAGAACACACACCACCATAGAGAACACACACCACCATAGAGAACATACACCACTATAGAGAACACACACCACCATAGAGAACACACACCACTATAGAGAACACACACCACCATAGAGAACATACACCACCATAGAGAACACACACCACCATAGAGAACACACACCACTATAGAGAACACACACCACTATAGAGAACACACACCACTATAGAGAACATACACCACTATAGCGAAAACACACCACTATAGAGAAAACACACCACTATAGAGAACACACACCACTATAGAGAACACACACCACTATAGAGAACATACACCACTATAGAGAACACACACCACTATAGAGAACACACACCACCATAGAGAACACACACCACCATAGAGAACACACACCACTATAGAGAACACACACCACCATAGAGAACACACACCACTATAGAGAACACACACCACTATAGAGAACACACACCACTATAGAGAACATACACCACTATAGAGAACACACACCACTATAGAGAACACACACCACTATAGAGAACACACACCACCATAGAGAACACACACCACCATAGAGAACACACACCACTATAGAGAACACACACCACCATAGAGAACATACACCACTATAGAGAACACACACCACTATAGAGAACACACACCACCATAGAGAACACACACCACTATAGAGAACACACACCACCATAGAGAACACACACCACCATAGAGAACATACACCACTATAGAGAACACACACCACCATAGAGAACACACACCACTATAGAGAACACACACCACCATAGAGAACACACACCACTATAGAGAAACCAACAAACATCAGAAGTCAGCTGATCTGATTGAAGTCCTTTGCCATATCTTTGTGTCAACGTTGTGACACTGAGGTAGGTCTGCCAGGCAGTCTCACGCAGTAAAGGGATTGAAAGAGATATGGGAGCTGTAAAAGTTAGCCTGCCTTGGAAATGTCAGTCCCTGTGAAACAAAAAGGTTCATAGACTTTAATACAGGTTGAGTTACAGAGTTCTGACAACAATGCTGGTATAATATAATTATGGGTTGCAGTAATTTAAAATGTCTGTTTGTTGGATTCACATGATCTGGTTTATGGATTTTCTACTGTTTCTACCCACACATTCTGCTGCTCTGTGTAGTTGTATTTCTAATCTACATTACCCCTACTGCTTTCCCTGGACTAAAACCTCTGCATTACTGCAGCTTGCACTCCTATGGATGTAACCCAAGGTCTAAGAGGGGCTGCATTGTCTGCTGGTCTATAACCTTACCCTTGTGAATTGAGACCTTGAGTTGAAAACTATAAATTAACTCTTCAGTTTGAAGACAAAAACTTGCAGAACACAGTATGTCTTCATGTTCCTATGGCAACACGTGAAGAGAGAGAAAATATTGAGAGAGGGGCATGAAGGGAACCGATTGCCACACATTTAGTATGGGAGGGAGACCATCACTCACATTAATGATTTGTCTTTCCTAAATATATATGTTTTCTTCTTTCACACCAATATGAGCTGGAAAATTGCAGCTGCAATACCTAACTTTTTCAAGGGATGCAACCAAATTCACAGAGAAACGTGAGTTATAGATCTGTCATTCTCATTGAAAGCAAGTCTAAGAAGAGGTAGATAAGTTCTATGAGTGCTATTTCTATGCTTTGCGTTCTTAAGTAAAAAAAATGTGCATCTATGACTTTCGATGTAGTACACCAGTTTCAAAGAGCTGGAAATATAATCTGTTTGGTTACGGGAAATATACTTCACAGTGGGTTTAGATGCTACGATGATTCTCTCCACTAAACTTGCTTGTTTTGTCATATAATCTGAAATTAGGCGAACTTTTAGAAATTTTGCAATCAGGAAATGGCGGAGCAATTTCTGCATAGTGCAGCTTTAAACGTAATAATTTAGATTTACTCTGAATTTGAGAGAGATTGAATTACTTAAGCAGGAATGGTTACATTTGATGCAGTTATCACTCGTGATTGGGTGGTCACTGTTTTGCATTTTAATGAATACTAGATGGAGAATGTAAATACATTTAAATGTTATAGGAAATCCTTTCAGCAATGTTTCTGGACCTACTGCATATTGTAGGAAACACCATATGGGCAGAATTACTAGTGCATCTATTAGTCATTCTGCTAGTCAATCTACTGGTCATTATACTGGTCATTATACTGGTCATTATACTGGTCATTATACTAGTCATCATACTGGTCATTATACTAGTCAATCTACTGGTCATTATACTGGTCATTATACTGGTCATTATACTGGTCATTATACTAGTCATCATACTGGTCATTATACTAGTCAATCTACTGGTCATTATACTGGTCATTATACTGGTCATTATACTGGTCATTATACTAGTCATCATACTGGTCATTATACTAGTCATTATACTGGTTATTCTGCTAGACATTCTACTGGTCATTATACTAGTCATTATACTAGTCATTATACTAGTCATTATACTGGTCATTATACTAGTCATTATACTAGTCATTTTACTAGTCATTATACTAGTCATTATACTAGTCATTATACTGGTCATTATACTAGTCATTATACTAGTCATTATACTAGTCATTATACTAGTCATTATACTAGTCATTATACTGGTCATTATACTGGTCATTATACTAGTCAGTATATTAGTCATAATACTGGTCATTATACTAGTCATTATACTAGTCATTATACTAGTCATTATACTAGTCATTATACTGGTCATTATACTAGTCATTATACTAGTCATTATACTGGTCATTATACTAGTCATCATACTGGTCATTATACTAGTCATTATACTGGTCATTATACTGGTCATTATACTAGTCATTATACTGGTCATTATACTAGTCATTATACTAGTCATAATACTGGTCATTATACTAGTCATTATACTAGTCATTATACTAGTCATTATACTAGTCATTATACTAGTCATTATACTGGTCATTATACTGGTCATTATACTTATACTGTCATTATACTGGTCATTATACTAGTCATTATACTGGTCATTATACTGGTCATTATACTAGTCATTATACTAGTCATTATACTAGTCATTATACTAGTCATTATACTGGTCATTATACTAGTCATTATACTGGTCATTATACTGGTCATTATACTGGTCATTATACTAGTCATTATACTAGTCATTATACTGGTCATTATACTGGTCATTATACTGGTCATTATACTAGTCATTATACTGGTCATTATACTAGTCATTATACTAGTCATTATACTAGTCATTATACTGGTCATTATACTAGTCATTATACTGGTCATTATACTGGTCATTATACTGGTCATTATACTGGTCATTATACTAGTCATTATACTGGTCATTATACTAGTCATTATACTGGTCATTATACTAGTCATTATACTAGTCATTATACTAGTCATTATACTGGTCATTATACTAGTCATTATACTGGTCATTATACTAGTCATTATACTGGTCATTATACTAGTCATTATACTGGTCATTATACTGGTCATTATACTAGTCATTATACTGGTCATTATACTAGTCATTATACTAGTCATTATACTAGTCATTATACTGGTCATTATACTGGTCATTATACTGGTCATTATACTAGTCATTATACTTGTAATGGATCTCGTCCTCCTCTTCTGAGGAGGAGTAGCGAGAAGGATCGGAGGACCAATGCGCAGCGTGGTAAGTGTCCATAATGTTTAATCAAAACACAACAGAACACTGGAACAAAACAATAAACGTGAATAAACGAAACAGTCCCGTGTGGCAACAAGCACTGACACGGAAGACAAACACCCACAACTCAAAAGGGAAACTAGGCTACCTAAGTATGATTCTCAATCAGGGACAACGATTGACAGCTGCCTCTGATTGAGAACCATACTAGGCCGAACACAGAAATCCCAAATTATAGAAAAACTAACATAGACACCCAATTCACGCCCTGACCATACTAAAACAAAGACATAACAAAGGAACTTAGGTCAGAACGTGACAATACTAGTCATTGTACTTATGTGGTCTACATGTCCTTTTGGGGCAATTAGACAAGACTTGCTTGATCGTTTGTTTTGACCTTTAAAATCCACGTCATGTAAATTCACGAGATATCATCAGCGGTACACTGCATAAATGAACATCGTGAGTGTGATAAGTTGCCCTGAAAGAAAACAGATAATCACGTTTGTTCCGACAACATTTCTGGCGGTGGAAAAAAAAGCAAACAAAACATAACCATGAATATCAAAGGGGCTGCAGCTGCCCATAATGAGGCCTGAGTCTGAAAGGTCATTGGATCTGGAACACTTGGTTGGTGTTCATTGGCTGTGTTTGTGTGGCTTTACTGTTGCCTTTGTTGAGACTAATTGGCCCTCCGTGGTTTAAACGGGGCCCTTTATGTGACGTATAACGCGGATAATACATCATCTGCTTCATGTTGGTTCGTTTGGTTTTTCATCTATTTCTCACAGATATCTTCCATTATGAAGGAATGTGACTGTTGGCCGGGAAAGCATTGTGTTTTTACCCATCTTATAACTGGCGTAGTCGGCAGAGCATGTCAGAATAAAAGTATGTCTTTCAAAATAAAAGCGTACTGCTGATATTGACAATGCCATCACGTTACAGATCTACAAAGTGTTTCTTCAGTCTCGCTTTAAAATAAGGGGCCCTAATACCTATGCAGTTGGTTGTTATTTTACAATAAGGGCCCCTAATACCTATGCAGTTGGTTGTTATGCACATACAGTACAATGTACTAATGCAGGTTAAGTGTAACTACAGTGTAGAATATTCAAACAAGACTAATGACAAGACAATATGAAAATGTATGCACTGACTCCTCTAGATAAGAGCGTCTGCTAACTGACTAAATTGTAAATGTAATGATTATTAAGTGTTTATACATTAAGCAGATGCTCAAGACATTGAACCTGGAAAATGTATCCTTTCTCAGGAGCATAAATTATTTCCCCATTCATTTTAATCACCTCATTAGTGTTCCCTGGGGGGTGGGAGGGAATCACATTTATCTACTGTATGTGTGTGAGAAACGCTGCCTGTCTCAATACCTACTACCCATTCTCATCGCCTTCACAGAACTGAGTGAACCATAAAATGCTACCCAAGGGGTTTGCTAAGCTCATCCCTCTGTCTCCCCTTACTTTCACCACACACGATTCTATTACATTTCACTTTCACCACACACGATTCTATTACAGTAAACTGTCAGGTCTCTGAGGGCTGAGTATCCCTCCTACCCCCACCCCCTTCCTTCCCGCTTCCCGAAGGAGATCTCCCCTAAGAGTTGAAGCAGAGAGCTAATATGGGAAACTCAGCGAGTGGTATACTAAAGATGAGACTGAAGAGTGAGTGGAGATACGAGCGAGGAGTGAACACTAATTATTTTAGAGAGCTACAGCACTGAGTGCTTGTATTGTCGCCCTGCTACCCAGTACAGCTGCTATTGTAGAAACAGCTCTGTACTATTCCACAAACATTTATCGGAATATGTCCACATGGATAATCGGCTTAGCAGAAAGCAATTCGTTCCTCCTGAATATGTGTTCAGGGTGATTGTAGACAATGAGGATATTTTGTTGTGCGGCTGGGAAGATGGATTGGGGGGGTGTTGGAAGGAGTTATACAGGGGATCTCACTTCAGTCACCAGTAGGGGATGCTGTGACATAGTTGAGTTTATTAGGATCCCCATTAGCTAATGCAAATTTAGCAGCTACTCTTCATGGGGTCCATTAACTACTGCACATGCAACAGCTACTCTTCCTGGGGTCCATTAACTACTGAACATGCAGCAGCTACTCTTCCTGGGGTCCATTAACTACTGCACATGCAACAGCTACTCTTCCTGGGGTCCATTAACTACTGCACATGCAGCAGCTACTCTTCCTGGGGTCCATTAACTACTGCACATGCAGCAGCTACTCTTCCTGGGATCCATTAACTACTGCACATGCAACAGCTACTCTTCCTGGGGTCCATTAACTACTGCACATGCAACAGCTACTCTTCCTGGGGTCCATTAACTACTGAACATGCAGCAGCTACTCTTCCTGGGATCCATTAACTACTGCACATGCAACAGCTACTCTTCCTGGGGTCCATTAACTACTGAACATGCAGCAGCTACTCTTCCTGGGGTCCATTAACTACTGCACATGCAACAGCTACTCTTCCTGGGGTCCATTAACTACTGCACATGCAACAGCTACTCTTCCTGGGGTCCATTAACTACTGCACATGCAGCAGCTACTCTTCCTGGGATCCATTAACTACTGCACATGCAACAGCTACTCTTCCTGGGGTCCATTAACTACTGCACATGCAGCAGCTACTCTTCCTGGGGTCCATTAACTACTGCACATGCAACAGCTGCTCTTCCTGGGGTCCATTAACTACTGCACACGCAACAGCTACTCTTCCTGGGGTCCATTAACTACTGAACATGCAGCAGCTACTCTTCCTGGGGTCCATTAACTACTGCACATGCAACAGCTACTCTACCTGGGGTCCATTAACTACTGCACATGCAGCAGCTACTCTTCCTGGGGTCCATTAACTACTGCACATGCAACAGCTACTCTACCTGGGGTCCATTAACTACTGCACATTCCTGGGGTCCATTAACTACTGCACATGCAACAGCTACTCTACCTGGGGTCCATTAACTACTGCACATGCAGCAGCTACTCTACCTGGGGTCCATTAACTACTGAACATGCAGCAGCTACTCTTCCTGGGGTCCATTAACTACTGCACATGCAACAGCTACTCTACCTGGGGTCCATTAACTACTGCACATGCAGCAGCTACTCTTCCTGGGGTCCATTAACTACTGCACATGCAACAGCTACTCTTCCTGGGGTCCATTAACTACTGCACATGCAACAGCTAATCTACCTGGGGTCCATGAACTACTGCACATGCAGTAGCTACTCTTCCTGGGGTCCATTAACTACTGCACATGCAGCAGCTGCTCTTCCTGGGGTCCATTAACTACTGCACATGCAACAGCTACTCTTCCTGGGGTCCATTAACTACTGCACATGCAGCAGCTGCTCTTCCTGGGGTCCATTAACTACTGCACATGCAACAGCTACTCTTCCTGGGGTCCATTAACTACTGCACATGCAACAGCTACTCTTCCTGGGGTCCATTAACTACTGCACATGCAGCAGCTGCTCTTCCTGGGGTCCATTAACTACTGCACATGCAGCAGCTGCTCTTCCTGGGGTCCATTAACTACTGCACATGCAGCAGCTGCTCTTCCTGGGGTCCATTAACTACTGCACATGCAACAGCTACTCTTCCTGGGGTCCATTAACTACTGCACATGCAACAGCTACTCTTCCTGGGGTCCATTAACTACTGCACATGCAGCAGCTGCTCTTCCTGGGGTCCATTAACTACTGCACATGCAACAGCTACTCTTCCTGGGGTCCATTAACTACTGCACATGCAGCAGCTGCTCTTCCTGGGGTCCATTAACTACTGCACATGCAGCAGCTACTCTTCCTGGGGTCCATTAACTACTGCACATGCAACAGCTACTCTTCCTGGGGTCCATTAACTACTGCACATGCAGCAGCTGCTCTTCCTGGGGTCCATTAACTACTGCACATGCAACAGCTACTCTTCCTGGGGTCCATTAACTACTGCACATGCAACAGCTACTCTTCCTGGGGTCCATTAACTACTGCACATGCAGCAGCTGCTCTTCCTGGGGTCCATTAACTACTGCACATGCAGCAGCTGCTCTTCCTGGGGTCCATTAACTACTGCACATGCAACAGCTACTCTTCCTGGGGTCCATTAACTACTGCACATGCAACAGCTACTCTTCCTGGGGTCCATTAACTACTGCACATGCAGCAGCTGCTCTTCCTGGGGTCCATTAACTACTGCACATGCAACAGCTACTCTTCCTGGGGTCCATTAACTACTGCACATGCAACAGCTAATCTACCTGGGGTCCATGAACTACTGCACATGCAGTAGCTACTCTTCCTGGGGTCCATTAACTACTGCACATGCAGCAGCTGCTCTTCCTGGGGTCCATTAACTACTGCACATGCAACAGCTACTCTTCCTGGGGTCCATTAACTACTGCACATGCAACAGCTACTCTTCCTGGGGTCCATTAACTACTGCACATGCAGCAGCTACTCTTCCTGGGGTCCATTAACTACTGCACATGCAGCAGCTACTCTTCCTGGGGTCCATTAACTACTGCACATGCAGCAGCTACTCTACCTGGGGTCCATTAACTACTGCACATGCAGCAGCTACTCTTCCTGGGGTCCATTAACTACTGCACATGCTGCAGCTACTCTACCTGGGGTCCATTAACTACTGAACATGTAGTAGCTACTCTACCTGGGGTCCATTAACTACTGCACATGCAGCAGCTACTCTTCCTGGGGTCCATTAACTACTGCACATGCAGCAGCTACTCTACCTGGGGTCCATTAACTACTGCACATGCTGCAGCTACTCTACCTGGGGTCCATTAACTACTGAACATGTAGTAGCTACTCTACCTGGGGTCCATTAACTACTGCACATGCAGCAGCTACTCTACCTGGGGTCCATTAACGACTGCACATGCAGCAGCTACTCTTCCTGGGGTCCATTAACTACTGAACATGTAGTAGCTACTCTTCCTGGGGTCCATTAACTACTGAACATGCAGCAGCTACTCTTCCTGGGGTCCATTAACTACTGAACATGTAGTAGCTACTCTTCCTGGGGTCCATTAACTACTGAACATGTAGTAGCTACTCTTCCTGGGGTCCATTAACTACTGCACATGCAGCAGCTACTCTACCTGGGGTCCATTAACTACTGCACATGCAGCAGCTACTCTACCTGGGGTCCATTAACTACTGAAAATGCAGCAGCTACTTTACCTGGGGTCCACATAAAATGTTCAAATACTGTATATGACAAAGTACAGAACAGTCATACTGAAGACAAGGACATTAAATTAAAAATAATCATGAAAAGAATGAGTGAAATATAGGAAAGACACCAAGAGACAACAAAAATAACATTTATACAATATTCCTATATACATATTCATATACAGCACAGTTACATTTGATGTTTAGACAGAGGAGAGGAGCTGTGATACAATATGTTTTTTTAAAGCTAAACTTGCTTTTTGCCTGAGTAACCTCTGGTGGCAGAGCATTACACGATGACATGGCTCTATACATAACTGAGCGATGCATTAAATCTGTTTTTGGTTTGAGTACCGTGAAGAAACCCATAGTTGTGTGTCTGGTGGGAAATGTATGTCTGTTTGAAGTGTATGCAAATAGATTATACAAGTGGTTAGGCATTTTCAACACACAAAATGTTTCTGTGAAAGACCGTGTGTGCCAGTTAAGCACAAGGCGTGCTGCTCTGTTTTGAGCCAGTTGCAGTTTTGCTAGGTCTTTCTTTGCTCCACCAGACCACATTACAGAGTC
Source organism: Oncorhynchus keta (assembly GCF_023373465.1). Classification (NCBI taxonomy): domain Eukaryota; kingdom Metazoa; phylum Chordata; class Actinopteri; order Salmoniformes; family Salmonidae; genus Oncorhynchus; species Oncorhynchus keta. The sequence continues at coordinate 61,256 of NW_026291009.1, read as the reverse complement.
TGAACAACTAGTACAGCTGATTTTTGTGTCAAAAACGCAGAACAGACATACAGACATACAGTAACGTGTTTTTCTGGATTTTTTTGTTGTTATTCTGTCTCTCACTGTTCAAATAAACCTACCATTAAAATTATAGACTGATCATTTCTTTGTCAGTGGGGAAACGTACAAAATCAGCAGGGGATCAAATACTTTCCCCCTCACTGTACCTCTCCCCATCTTCACAACAAATCTGTCAATATGACTTGACCATGATTACTCCTAGAAGTTCAACTTGTTCAATGGGCACACCCTTAAAAAATATATATATTTATTTTATTGAAGCTTTATTTAACTAGTCAAGTCGGTTAAGAACAAATTTTTACTTACAATGCACAACTCCAGATGAGGTTTAGGTCTAAGAGAATGCTTTGAACCAAACACAATGCTTTTGATTTCGATGTATTCAAGACCAGTTTATTTTTGAATGACCCATTCTGACACGGACTGTAACTCCTTGTTAAGAGTCTCAGTGAGCTCACTGGCTGTAGGTGTTGATGCTTAGCGTGTGCAATCATCAGCATACATAGTCATTTTAGCTTCTTGTAAGACAAGTGGATAAATCATTTGTAAAAATAGAGAAGAGTAATGGTCCAAGGCAACTGCCCTGAGGGACACCACGCTGTACATATCTGATGTCAGAGAAGCTTCCATTGAAGAATACTCTCTGAGCTCTATTGGCTTAGTAACTCTCCAGACATGTGATGGCAGGTCATGTAAAGCCATAACAAGTGAGTTTTTATCAATATCAAATTATAACCAATAACATCAAATATTGCACTGAAATCTAACAATACAGCTCCAACTATCATCTTATTATCCATTTATTTTAGTCTATCAACAGTCATCTGAGTCAGTGCAGTACAAGTTGAGTTGCCCTTCTCTATAGGCATGCTGAAAGTCAGTAGTTTGTTCAAACACAATTTTCTCCATCAGTTTACTAAGAATAGGCAGCAAACTGATTGGTCGGCTGTTAGAGCCAGCAAAGGGTGCTTTACTATTTTTAGGTAGTTTCCTTCCACGTCTGTGGACACACACTCCTTGAGGCTTTGGTTAAAGACATTGCCAATAAGGGTGTCAATACAGTCTGCTACCATTCCCAATAGTTTTCCATCTAGGTTGTCTATACCTGGTGGTAATACAGTGTAGTAAAACGCCAAATGGATCTACCTCCTGGTCCTCTTCCCCTGTCTTACCCACCAAGGGTAGAGACAGAGATGACCTCGCCTACTGAAATACCGGATTGGGCAAAGCCACCAGAAGACGACTCAAGCCAACCAACTACTGAACCTGACTGGTGTCAGGAAGAATCACCCTCTGCCTCAAGTGACACCTCTGAATGGGAACAGCTGATAGACTCATTGCTGATAGAGTAATGGGCACTGTCATAACCAGAGGCCCATATATGCACTGTAAGAAAAGTGTTTCCTCATTGTTGCTAGAGTAATGGGCACTGTCATAACCAGAGGCCCATATATGCACTGTAAGAAAAGTGTTTCCTCATTGTTGCTAGAGTAATGGGCACTGTCATAACCAGAGGCCCATATATGCACTGTAAGAAAAGTGTTTCCTGTTGTAAGATATGTCATCACCCTCTCTGCTCTGGGGGAATGGGAGGAGCAGCAGATCGGGTGCAGGGAATCAAAAGGTATATAAAGAGACATTTGCCATTACTTTGACGCTGACTTCTTGAATTCTGAATTCATTTAGACAACCATTTGACTTCGGGTAATTGCCACCTGACTCAAATTACTTAAAGATTCTAACTTGCTGGATCTGAGAAGGGTCTCTCCGTTATACTGTTTAGCTATTGAACAGCTGTTCTCTCGCCTGTGGCCTTGGTGCTTGTATACTGATGCGATTACACCCAGGGCCAGTCTTCGGATCTGCAACTCTCGGTTGAGCTCAGTACCTGGCCCTAGTTACATGGCACGAACACTGCAGTAGTTCAACGGCTCTGAGAGTCTCTCTAGTCCTTAAGTTGATCTCCTGTTAATACCTACGGTTATCTGAATTGACCCTGTCGCCTGCGGCCTTGGAGCTTGTATACTGACGCGATTACACCCAGGGCCAGTCTTCGGATCTGCAACTCTCGGTTGAGCTCAGTACCTAGCCCTAGTCGTGTGACGCAGACTTTTCGATATTCCAGTGGGGCAGGGAATCACCAGCGGGTTCTCTCATCCAGTCCAAACTTGAATCTCTCAATTTAGCAAACCGCCGACTTCAAGTCAACCTTTCAGCCAGTAGAGGGAAGTCGCTACTAATTAAATTTTAAAAAAAGAACTCTGACCGATTGAAACTCTGCTCCTGATCTCGTGGGTCTCCTCGTCATCTCTCAAAGGTAATTAAATAACTATTATAAGCATTTAATGTAGAGATAAGTGTTATCATTGTACCAGGCATTTTTATAGAGCATTAAGGCAAGTGCATGTTTTTGATTAGCGCTGTGTGTGACCGAGTAACAATTGTGTATTTTGAAGTGTGTTTGATTGTAAAAGACAAAAAACAGAGTGTTTTCAAAAATAAATGGTAGTCTTATTTTGTCTCGAGTAAACGGTTCTCTCAAAGACAGTTAACGGCACGGGAGATAACAACTCTGACACTCCCCGCTACCGGGACACTGGAAACGGAGATCGGGGCTCTATGACAGAATGAGTTACTGTTAAAAGACAAAGAGGAAGGTGTGTCCAGTAGTGATTCATTTAATTGTCTTATCGATCTATCTAAGTTTTATTATCCAAGCGATACATAGCCGACGGGCAGAGTAGTGAGACTAAGTTGACTAAAGGTCCTCACACTTTAAACTAGATACATCACAGAGGGGAAACACTCAAACACAGGGAAATCATATAGAGACTGGTAGGACTAGTGCTTAATAATAACTCAAGGACCAATTAGTGGTGAAACAAAGAGTCTGGAGGATAAAGGTGGGGTTCACACATCCCAGCTAGAGCTAGACCGTTGAGAGTGACAAGGCAAAAGACCTCTCTACGCGGACAACGTTTCGATATAGAAAGAGAGGCAGGGCTACGCGAGCGGTCCTGGTTATACCGAAATAACCTGAAGTACCTATAGTGCCCTGTCCAATCCAGGGAACGGGACGCTAACCACCTCTAGCAACCCCGCTGCCGGCCAAGGGGCGGGGCTGAAGGTTTCGTATCGCGACAACAGTCTTCTACCATTCCCCATAGTTTTCCATCTAGGTTGTCTGTACCTGGTGATCATACAGTCTGCTACCATTCCCAATAGTTTTCCATCTAGGTTGTCTATACCTGGTGGTAATACAGTCTGCTACCATTCCCAATAGTTTTCCATCTAGGTTGTCTATACCTGGTGGTAATACAGTCTGCTACCATTCCTAATAGTTTTCCATCTAGGTTGTCTATACCTGGTGGTAATACAGTCTGCTACCATTCCCAATAGTTTTCCATCTAGGTTGTCTGTACCTGGTGATCATACAGTCTGCTACCATTCCCAATAGTTTTCCATCTAGGTTGTCTATACCTGGTGGTAATACAGTCTGCTACCATTCCTAATAGTTTTCCATCTAGGTTGTCTATACCTGGTGGTAATACAGTCTGCTACCATTCCCAATAGGTTCCCATCTAGGTTGTCTATACCTGGTGGTAATACAGTCTGCTACCATTCCTAATAGTTTTCCATCTAGGTTGTCTGTACCTGGTGATCATACAGTCTGCTACCATTCCCAATAGTTTTCCATCTAGGTTGTCTATACCTGGTGGTAATACAGTCTGCTACCATTCCCAATAGTTTTCCATCTAGGTTGTCTATACCTGGTGGTAATACAGTCTGCTACCATTCCCAATAGGTTCCCATCTAGGTTGTCTATACCTGGTGGTAATACAGTCTGCTACCATTCCCAATAGTTTTCCATCTAGGTTGTCTATACCTGGTGGCTTATCATTATTGGTGGATAACAATCATTTTCCCACCTTTTCCACTCAAACTTGACCAAATTCAAAACAGAAATCCTTCTCTTTCATTATTAGATCTTCAATACACAACTATGATGGTTCACTGTTGTCATTTAACTTCCCTGTTTGTCCACTATACCACTGAAATAGTCATTGAAATGATTGTTTATATCAAAAGGTTTTGTTATAAATGACCCATCAACTTCAGTGAACGATGGAGATGAATAGGGTTCTCTGCCCATAATATAAGTTATGGTGCTTCAACGTCTTTTTCCATGATTATTTATGTCATTTACCTTGTTTTAGTAACACAATTTCTTATTTTTCTGTTAAGTTTAGTCACATATTTTCTCAGTTTACAGTATGTCAACCAATCAGCTGAGCAGCCTGACTTGTTTGCCAGCTGACCTTCCCCCATGGGAGAGACTCAGCATCCCATTGACAGCCCGACCAATTCGAAAATGAATTATCGGTTTGCACTTTAGCCACGTACCCCACTCTCTGCATATAACTTATGTTAAGGTACAGACCTAGCAATTACGCTTTCAGAACCCTAACCTCAAACATTAGACCTAGCATTTACATTCTCAGAACCCTAACCTCAAACATTAGACCTAGAATTTACATTCTCAGAATCCTAACCTCAAACATTAGACCTAGCATTTACATTCCCAGAACCCTAACCTCAAACATTAGACCTAGCATTTACATTCTCAGAACCCTAACCTCAAACATTAGACCTAGCATTTACATTCTCAGAATCCTAACCTCAAACATTAGACCTAGCATTTACATTCTCAGAACCCTAACCTCAACATTAGACCTAGCATTTACATTCTCAGAATCCTAACCTCAAACATTAGACCTAGCATTTACATTCCCAGAACCCTAACCTCAAACATTAGACCAAGCATTTACCCTCTCAGAATCCTAACCTCAAACAGACCTAGCATTTACATTCCCAGAACCCTAACCTCAAACATTAGACCTAGCAGTTACATTCTCAGAATCCTAACCTCAAACAGACCTAGCATTTACATTCTCAAAACACTAACCTCAAACATTAGACCTAGCATTTACATTCTCAGAACTCTAACCTCAAACATTAGACCTAGCATTTACTCTCTCAGAACCCTAACCTCAAACATTAGACCTAGCAGTTACCCTCTCAGAAACCTAACCTCAAACAGACCTAACATTTACCCTCTCAAACCCTAACCTCAAACATTAGGTCACCAAAACTTCTGAAATTTCCATCCCCAATTACAACATTTTCCTTCAAGACAGAACTGCTAAAGGGGGCGGAATTGCAATCTACTGTAGAGATAGCCTGCAGAGTTCTGTCATACTATCCAGGTCTATGCCCAAACAGTTTGAGCTTCTACTTTTAAAGATCCATCTCCCCAGAAATAAGTCCCTCACTGTTGCTGCTTGTTAGTTCCCTTAGTTCCCAGTTGTGCCCTGGACACCATATTTGAATTGATTGCCCCCCCCCATCTAATTGTCCGAGTTTACTGCTAGGTGACCTAAACTAGGATATGGTTAACACCCCGGGCCATCCTACAATCTAAGCTAGATGCTCTCAATCTCACTCAAATGATCAAGGAACCTACCAGGTACAACCCCGAATCCGTTAACATGGGCACCCTCATAGATATCATCCTGACCAACTTGCCCTCTAAATACACCTCTGCTGTTTCCAACCAGGATCTCAGCGATCACTGCCTCATTGCCTGCGTCCGTTATGGGTCCGTGGTCAAATGACCACCCCTCATCACTGACAAATGCTCCCTAAAACACTTCTGCGAGCAGGCCTTTCTAATCGACCTGGTATCCTGGAAGGATATTGACCTCATCCCGTTAGTAGAGGATACCTGGTTGTTCTTTAAAAGTGCTTTCCTCACCATCTTAAATAAGCATGCCCCTTTCAAAACATTTTGAAATAAGAACAGATATAGCCCTTGGTTCACTCCAGACTTGACTGCCCTTGACCAGCACAAAAACACTTGATCTACACCTGTTATATTCGGCGCATGTGACTAATAACATTTGATTTGATATGATCCACGAGGGACTGGAATGTCTGAAGGTTTTAAGAGCATGTTCAGTACACTGCGGGAACATTCATAACCCCGTTCTGGTCTTTCTGACGGATACCGTTCAAAAACATTGTTCATATGAGATTGTACATTTGTGAGAATATGTTGTGTTGTGCAATGTCTTATAAGGTTCGAGTGAACAAAGACTATGAGTCAGCCATAAATCTGTATAAAAATGGATATCCCTCTGGGTATTGAATTAGTTTCCTTGTGATCATTTACAGTAAAACTATTACATTTGGGATGCTGGCCTTCTAGGCAGAGTTGCAAAGAAAAATACTTATCTCAGACTGGCCAATAAAAAGAAAAGATTAAGATGGGCAAAATAACACAGACACTGGACAGAGGAACTCTGCCTAGAAGGCCAGCATCCCGGAGTCGCCTCTTCACTGTTGACGTTGTGTTTTGCAGGTACTATTTAATGAAGCTGCCCATTGAGGCGTCTGTTTCTCAAACTAGACATTCTAATGTACTTGTCGTCTTGCTCAGTTGTGCACCGGGGCCTCCCACTCCTCTTTCTATTCTGGTTAGAGACAGTTTCCGCTGTTCTGTGAAGGGAGTAGTACACAGCGTTGTACGAGATCTTCAGTACTTGGCAGTTTCTCGCATGGAATAGCCTTCATTTCTCAGAACAAGAATAGACTGACGAGTTTCAGAAGAACGGTCTTTGTTTCTGGCCATTTTGAGTCTGTAATCAAACCCACAAATGCTGATGCTCCAGATACTCAACTAGTCTAAAGAAGGGCAGTTTATTTAACTTGGCAAGTCAGTTAAGAACAAATTCTTATTCACAATGATGGCCTAGGAACAGTGGGTTAACTGCCTTGTTCAGGGGTAGAACAACAGATCTTTACCTTGTCAGCTCAGGGATTTGATGTAGCAACCTTTCAGTTACTGGCCCAATGCTCTAACCACTAGGCTACCTGCCACTGTTGGTTCTTTAATGAGCACAACAGTTTTCAGCTGTGCTAACATAATTACAAAAGGGTTTTCTAATGATCAATTAGCCTTTTAAAATTATAAACTTGGAATAGCTAACACAATGTGCCATTGGAACAGTGATGGTTGCTGATAATGGGCCTCTGTATGCCTATGTAGATATTCCATAAAAAATGAGCTGTTTCCAGCTTCAATAGTCATTTACAACATTATCAATGTCTACACTGTGTTTCTGGAAATGATCAATTTTATGTTATTTTAATGGACGAAAAAATGTCATTTTCTTTCAATAAAGAGGACATTTGTAAGTGACCCCAAACTTTTGAATGGTAGTGTATATTTTTTGTAAGGGAAAATCAAGTCTGAAATTTCAAAGTTGAAATTACAAACTTCAGAAGCATTTAAAAACGTCAAATACACTACAAGTTTAAAATGTCCTGCTTTGCAGGAAAGTTACCCTGCAACAGGGTGATCAAATTAAGATCCTACATCTGTACCCTGTATATTGTACATCCTGTCTATTGTAGTTAATTTATTGCATCTATTTCTAAATATGCAGAGATCAGGGTAGAGAGTCATGGATGGCTGTGTGTGAGCATCGTATCAAAAATGAACACGATAAGATTGTTTCCCGAGGGACAGTGACTCCTGAGGAAGCGAGCGGTCTTTAATAAAGAGTTCCATTTCCATCCCCTACTCTAGCTTCCTTTAATCCAACGTGGGAGAGAGGAGAGAAGAGAGAGAGGAGAGAGAGGAGAATAGGCTGTTTGGTGCTTTCCTCTGCCTTTGGACTGTTTAACCCTTTAGAACCAGGGTTTTCTAACTTTTTGGGTTGACCCAGTTAGACACAACTAGAACTGTCCGCACCTATGTCCTTAAATATCTATTCACATACCTACGTTCTGTAAAGAACCGTAATATGCATGTTATAGTAGCCAACTAATACTAGAAATTTAACACTAACATGGTGACAACGGTTTAGCAACAACACAACTGAGATCAACCGAACAAGCAATTTGTTTATCTAAGCACACAAGGAAGCGATATGCAGAGTATGAAGATGGCAACATGGCTTTAATTATTGCATCAAACAACCCACTCAATTTTTTTCACCCATTGACTTTTAGCCTTTGCTATGAAATAGGTCAGTTTTAGGAGCCGAGTTAGTCATCCACTACCACAGACACTCTACATCCCCAGGTGGCAGCAGCAACCGGGTCAGGTGTTCTCCCTGTTAGCCATCCACTACCACAGACACTCTATACTCTACATCCCCAGGTGGCAGCAGCAACCGGGTCAGGTGTTCTCCCTGTTAGTCATCCACTACCACAGACACTCTACATCCCCAGGTGGCAGCAGCAACCGGGTCAGGTGTTCTCCCTGTTAGCCATCCACTACCACAGACACTCTATACTCTACATCCCCAGGTGGCAGCAGCAACCGGGTCAGGTGTTCTCCCTGTTAGTCATCCACTACCACAGACACTCTACATCCCCAGGTGGCAGCAGCAACCGGGTCAGGTGTTCTCCCTGTTAGTCATCCACTACCACAGACACTCTACACTCTACATCCCCAGATGGCAGCAGCAACCGGGTCAGGTGTTCTCCCCGTTAGTCATCCACTACCACAGACACTCTACATCCCCAGGTGGCAGCAGCAACCGGGTCAGGTGTTCTCCCTGTTAGTCATCCACTACCACAGACACTCTACACTCTACATCCCCAGATGGCAGCAGCAACCGGGTCAGGTGTTCTCCCTGTTAGTCATCCACTACCACAGACACTCTACACTCTACATCCCCAGATGGCAGCAGCAACCGGGTCAGGTGTTCTCCCCGTTAGCCATCCACTACCACAGACACTCTACACTCTACATCCCCAGGTGGCAGCAGCAACCGGGTCAGGTGTTCTTCCTGGAAATCTTTGTACGGTTGTTGTTGATGAAGACTTGCAGTTTATTGATGAATAGTTTTATGTTAGGTTTCATAGCCATAGAGAAGAAAGGACTGGACCTTTCTATTTAAATACAGGTAGGTCTCTCGGTGCTTGTGGAGGGCTTGGATGAGAGGCCTACTGGCTTGAATGTTTTGAAGACGGGAACTATGGAGAACTGGGATGAGAGGACTACTGGCTTTAAGTGTCTTGAAGATGGGTGCTGTCATGATGTTGCCCTCTTTGGGTACAGCAAGCCCCATCCCCCTCTCCCTGCCTCCTACAACTAGGCTGATGTGGTCAGAGAGGTCGTAAATTCCTGAGGAGATCATCTCCTCATGGCCACAGTACAGAGACAGAGTGAGTTTTCATAGAGAACAAAGACATTTCTTCCACCTCACAGAACTTGAGGTGGCCACATTACCATAATGCTGTTTATATAATAGCCTCAGATATGAGGTTTACATCTAATTGTTGTATAAGGCGAATGAGTGAGGATGATACTGTTTGTAAAATTGTGTAATGTGATTTTGGTCTGTTTAATGAAGGAAACTCCAATTCTCTTTTGAGTTGAACTAAATCACAGGACCGCCCATGAGCCCAGTTAGGGTCAGGCATCCTGGGACAAGCCCTTTGGGACAAGCCCTTTGAGAATGTCTCAACAGACCATGTTTTCTCTCAATCACGAGAGGACAAAGGTTGCAGACCAGCTTACCTCGATAAAGAGAGGGCCAAGGTTTGAGACAATTGCTGAATCTTTTAACCATACCACGTGGTTAAACTCTTAGACTATCGATACCGACAGAATAAGAACAAGTCTTTGATATTAATTATTAGTCTGCAGCTAGGAATTCGGTATCATTGAACGCCAAGAACGACAACCGCCGACACATCTATCCATAACGACATGAATGAATGTCACTCTGAACTCTCCACTCTAACCACGACAGAGCGAGAGAGAGAGAGGACGGAAACTCTCCAACAGAAACTAACTTTTCAGCAGAGATCCCGACGACACACTGAGCATAAATATATATATTGATTGCAATTGTTCCCGAATGAGTGAGCATTCATGTGCAAGGATTAGCTTATCAATTGTTATAATTATTAACTGTGTGTTGTCTTATCTCAGTCGACCCACACTTCCCTTTTGTACACCAAGCCACCATGCCGGTTTAGCCCACTAGGGCACATTCCCCTCATTTCTTGTAACCATATTTACTTTGTTTGTTTTTTATGCATTCTGTGAATTACTTAGTTAGTAAATAAATGATTTAAGACAATTGATGTATGGATGACTCGTAGTGAAGACTTGGTTCGTGCAGATAACCAACAATTTACGGCGTTTGGAATGAGACTAACGTGAGGTAAAGTAAATAATTCATTAATTCGAAGACTAATTGATCAGATATAAAATATCTGAAAAGTTATATTAGGAAATTATAACTTTGTAATCTGAATATTTTCCTTGGTGTCCCGACTTCCCAGTTAATTACAGTTACATGATTAATCAGTTTAATCGCGTAATACTAATTACAGAGAATCTTTGATAAAAACTAAAAGTCTTCATTTAATGACAGTAAAGACAGTGCTATGGAGAGATGGGATGAGAGGACTACTGGCTTGAGGAGCAAGTCTATTTGATCAACTATAACAGTGTTAGAGGACACAGACAATTAATACATAATTCTGGAGCGAACAAACATTTACTGGAGCTCATGGGACCCAGGAGTAGTCCTAAGGAGTGTACTAGGGTCGGAGTTATGACCGGGCTCTAAGGGGCCTGGCCCGCTCTACCGTACTCCTTGCCCATCCAAATGAAATATTGAAATATTGATAATTTATTTGACCGAGATGCGTGCCGACAGAAAGACGAATCAATCTCAGATAAAGCATCCGAGCCACTGAAACAGCGCCCCTCTGTCTCTGTATGTGTAGACCATGTAGGATATCTGATGCTGTCTGGACAAAAGGAGCCTGGCATGTTATACTTTTTCTGGCCAGACAGCATCAGATACATGGGCTACATACAGACCAGTAAGACAGATGGGAGCAGTTTTGCTCACTAGTTTTAGCCGAGAGAAAGAGGTGAAGCGATAGGGCTCCCTCTCGCCAAAATCTGCCCTGAATAAGCCTAATGTGGTTAAATGGTTATAATATGCAAACCTACGCTTTTCCCTTGCATTCCCGCCTTTGGGACAACAACTCTCATTGTTAGGACGGAGACATGAGCATCTCTTCATTATATACAGATCTCTGGTTTCAGCCACTTGCGAATTAGAAAGGAAAGTTGGCGGGTGCACAGTGGACAGTTCGGATGCTGGATTCCCCTCAAGTAAATGTATGTTTGGCCAAAATTATATAATTACATCTAAATCATTCAAAACACTGTCGTGTCATTGACTATCATTACATGTGAAGACTGTAAATCATCAAATCAATTCTCTATGTGTCATTTAATTACGAGATTAAACCAATCTTTTAACTTTAATTAACTAGGAAGTAGGGGCACAACAGGAAACATGTTGTTTATAGAGTGTCAATTTCCTGAATATAATATATATTTTAATTTCACTCATTAATGAATTTTATTACCTCATCAGTCTCATTACTGAACGTCACAAATCCTTGGATATCTGCACGAACCCTAGCCTAGATCATGAATCAGCGCTATGCAAATTGGTTGAATTATTTATTTACTAAACTAACTAATCAAATCACAGAATTACATAAACACACATACACAATTAGTTCATATATGGCTTATTACATGACACAAAGAAAAAGTCCCTAGCGGACGAAAACCCATGTGATGACTTGGAAGATAAAGGAAAGAGGTGGGGACTGCTCAAGAGTGGGACACTCATAGCTGATAACTACACTCATAGAAATTGCTAATATTTTGAATATGAACAACCGCTCATTCGAAAAGAAATGGCAATTGACATATTTCCGAGTGTATGTCTAGTTGTCTCTCTCTGTGGTCCCCGGTCCATCTGCTGGAGAGAGTCAACAGAAAAGTCTCTGGTTGCGTTCCTAATGAAAACATCAAGCGTACCCATGTTGATGCATAGAATAGATGTTTGGGCGGTTGTCGGGATTCTTCGTCCTAGGCTACGTATATTTCCACCTGCAGACTGAAAAGGCCTCGTCTAAGATTTGCTCCTTCTGTGGCAATGTTTTAGAGTCAAACCATTTCTAGCCATGTAGCCAATGCCACATGCTGTACGGTCTTCTCGGTCTACAGAGTTGTAGTTCTTAACCTTATGGCCTACAGAGTTGTAGTTCTTAACCTCATGGCCTACAGAGTTGTAGTTCTTAACCTCATGGCCTACAGAGTTGTAGTTCTTAACCTCATGACCTATAGAGTTGTAGTTCTTAACCTTATGGCCTACAGAGTTGTAGTTCTTAACCTCATGACCTATAGAGTTGTAGTTCTTAACCTCATGGCCTACAGAGTTGTAGCCATTTCAACGTGGGGACTCCGAAGTGGTTTTATACTCTGTGGAAAAAGGGGTGATTCCATGACGCTTGATGTAATGTCTGGCCTCACGGGGGGCGTGGCCACTGACTAGTTAAAACTTTACAGCTAAACAAGTATCTCGTTAAGAAGGCCAGCATCACATTACATCTTCTAACAAATAGTTTTATATTCAATCATGTATTTTATATAACGATCAGACTAAAATCCCATATTTGGGAAGTGGACACAATCAAAAACACAGTTATATATTGTTCTACTGTCTTTCCTGATGTCACACAATAAAACCAATTAGACAGGATTGTTCCTTAAAATACCCACGGACAATTCCCACATTCTCAACAACAGGAGTTTTGGCAAGAGAAGCTTATTTGTTTTCTCTCCCTCAAAATTGCATGGCAGTGAGGAGAGTTTTTCAGCCAGGAATTTACGACTGAGGTAATAAAACCTGTGGTGGGGGAGACAGTGAGAGAAGGGGGGTGGGGCACGATATACACTCAAAAGGGACCACGTCGTGACAACCCTTTACCAGAGATCTTGACTTATAGGATCATTAGCTTCTTTTTAATTATATAAATAGCTGTGGATTATTTCAAGTGTATCGGGCCTAGGCCTATTTGGGCAGTGTGAGTGACAGGCCGAGCTGTATTATTGCCTTGTGGCTGTCAGGGAAAAACATCTCAAATGTGTGAAGATAATGTTTCTTCCGTGTAATTTTAAATGTTGAGACAAGAAGAAGAAGAAGAAGAGGATATTAATATTATTATTAACAGAAGGGGAGGGGTGTGTGGTAAAGATACTACAGAATGCATGCACTCAGCTTTACAGAATTTATCCACTCAGCTCTACAGAATGTATGCACTCAGCTCTACAGAATGCATGCACTCAGCTTTACAGAATTTATGCACTCAGCTCTACAGAATGTATGCACTCAGCTCTACAGAATGCATGCACTCAGCTCTACAGAATGCATGCACTCAGCTCTACAGAATGTGTGCACTCAGCTCTACAGAATGTATGCACTCAGCTCTACAGAATGCATGCACTCAGCTCTACAGAATGTATGCACTCAGCTCTACAGAATGTATGCACTCAGCTCTACAGAATGTATGCACTCAGCTCTACAGAATGTATGCACTCAGCTCTACAGAATGTATGCACTCAGCTCTACAGAATGTATGCACTCAGCTCTACAGAATGCATGCACTCAGCTCTACAGAATGTATGCACTCAGCTCTACAGAATGTATGCACTCAGCTCTACAGAATGTATGCACTCAGCTCTACAGAATGTATGCACTCAGCTCTACATATTGTTAATCTCCAATATATATGTCACCAGTAGGCCTAGTAAATGTATTGTTAATCTCCATTATATATGTCACCAGTAGGCCTAGTAAATGTATTGTTAATCTCCATTATATATGTCACCAGTAGGCCTAGTAAATGTATTGTTAATCTCCATTATATATGTCACCAGTAGGCCTAGTAAATGTATTGTTAATCTCCATTATATATGTCACCAGTAGGCCTTGTAAATGTATTGTTAATCCCCATTATATATGTCACCAGTAGGCCTAGTAAATGTATTGTTAATCTCCATTATATATGTCACCAGTAGGCCTAGTAAATGTATTGTTAATCTCCATTATATATGTCACCAGTAGGCCTAGTAAATGTATTGTTAATCCCCATTATATATGTCACCAGTAGGCCTAGTAAATGTATTGTTAATCTCCATTATATATGTCACCAGTAGACCTAGTAAATGTATTGTTAATCCCCATTATATATGTCACCAGTAGGCCTAGTAAATGTATTGTTAATCTCCATTATATATGTCACCAGTAGGCCTAGTAAATGTATTGTTAATCTCCAATATATATGTCACCAGTAGGCCTAGTAAATGTATTGTTAATCTCCATTATATATGTCACCAGTAGGCCTAGTAACTGTATTGTTAATCTCCATTATATATGTCACCAGTAGGCCTTGTAAATGTATTGTTAATCTCCATTATATATGTCACCAGTAGGCCTAGTAAATGTATTGTTAATCTCCATGATATATGTCACCAGCAGGCCTAGTAAATGTATTGTTAATCCCCATTATATATGTCACCAGTAGGCCTAGTAAATGTATTGTTAATCTCCATTATATATGTCACCAGTAGGCCTAGTAAATGTATTGTTAATCTCCATTATATATGTCACCAGTAGGCCTAGTAAATGTATTGTTAATCCCCATTATATATGTCACCAGTAGGCCTAGTAAATGTATTGTTAATCTCCATTATATATGTCACCAGTAGGCCTAGTAAATGTATTGTTAATCTCCATTATATATGTCACCAGTAGGCCTAGTAAATGTATTGTTAATCCCCATTATATATGTCACCAGTAGGCCTTGTAAATGTATTGTTAATCTCCATTATATATGTCACCAGTAGGCCTAGTAAATGTATTGTTAATCTCCATTATATATGTCACCAGTAGGCCTAGTAAATGTATTGTTAATCCCCATTATATATGTCACCAGTAGGCCTGGTAAATGTATTGTTAATCTCTATTATATATGTCACCAGTAGGCCTAGTAAATGTATTGTTAATCTCCATTATATATGTCACCAGTAGGCCTGGTAAATGTATTGTTAATCTCCATTATATATGTCACCAGTAGGCCTAGTAAATTTATTGTTAATCCCCATTATATATGTCACCAGTAGGCCTAGTAAATGTATTGTTAATCTCCATTATATATGTCACCAGTAGGCCTAGTAAATGTATTGTTAATCTCCATTATATATGTCACCAGTAGGCCTAGTAAATGTATTGTTAATCCCCATTATATATGTCACCAGTAGGCCTAGTAAATGTATTGTTAATCTCCATTATATATGTCACCAGTAGGCCTAGTAAATGTATTGTTAATCTCCATTATATATGTCACCAGTAGGCCTAGTAAATGTATTGTTAATCCCCATTATATATGTCACCAGTAGGCCTAGTAAATGTATTGTTAATCTCCATTATATATGTCACCAGTAGGCCTAGTAAATGTATTGTTAATCTCCATTATATATGTCACCAGTAGGCCTAGTAAATGTATTGTTAATCCCCATTATATATGTCACCAGTAGGCCTTGTAAATGTATTGTTAATCTCCATTATATATGTCACCAGTAGGCCTAGTAAATGTATTGTTAATCTCCATTATATATGTCACCAGTAGGCCTAGTAAATGTATTGTTAATCCCATTATATATGTCACCAGTAGGCCTGGTAAATGTATTGTTAATCTCTATTATATATGTCACCAGTAGGCCTAGTAAATGTATTGTTAATCTCCATTATATATGTCACCAGTAGGCCTGGTAAATGTATTGTTAATCTCCATTATATATGTCACCAGTAGGCCTAGTAAATTTATTGTTAATCCCCATTATATATGTCACCAGTAGGCCTAGTAAATGTATTGTTAATCTCCATTATATATGTCACCAGTAGGCCTAGTAAATGTATTGTTAATCTCCATTATATATGTCACCAGTAGGCCTAGTAAATGTATTGTTAATCCCCATTATATATGTCACCAGTAGGCCTAGTAAATGTATTGTTAATCTCCATTATATATGTCACCAGTAGGCCTAGTAAATGTATTGTTAATCTCCATTATATATGTCACCAGTAGGCCTAGTAAATGTATTGTTAATCCCATTATATATGTCACCAGTAGGCCTAGTAAATGTATTGTTAATCTCCATTATATATGTCACCAGTAGGCCTAGTAAATGTATTGTTAATCTCCATTATATATGTCACCAGTAGGCCTAGTAAATGTATTGTTAATCCCCATTATATATGTCACCAGTAGGCCTGGTAAATGTATTGTTAATCTCTATTATATATGTCACCAGTAGGCCTAGTAAATGTATTGTTAATCTCCATTATATATGTCACCAGTAGGCCTGGTAAATGTATTGTTAATCTCCATTATATATGTCACCAGTAGGCCTAGTAAATTTATTGTTAATCCCCATTATATATGTCACCAGTAGGCCTAGTAAATGTATTGTTAATCTCCATTATATATGTCACCAGTAGGCCTAGTAAATGTATTGTTAATCTCCATTATATATGTCACCAGTAGGCCTAGTAAATGTATTGTTAATCTCCATTATATATGTCACCAGTAGGCCTAGTAAATGTATTGTTAATCTCCATGATATATGTCACCAGTAGGCCTAGTAAATGTATTGTTAATCTCCATTATATATGTCACCAGTAGGCCTAGTAAATGTATTGTTAATCCCCATTATATATGTCACCAGTAGGCCTAGTAAATGTATTGTTAATCTAGTAAATGTATTGTTAATCTCCATTATATATGTCACCAGTAGGCCTAGTAAATGTATTGTTAATCTCCATTATATATGTCACCAGTAGGCCTAGTAAATGTATTGTTAATCTCCATTATATATGTCACCAGTAGGCCTAGTAAATGTATTGTTAATCTCCATTATATATGTCACCAGTAGGCCTAGTAAATGTATTGTTAATCTCCATTATATATGTCACCAGTAGGCCTAGTAAATGTATTGTTAATCTCCATTATATATGTCACCAGTAGGCCTAGTAAATGTATTGTTAATCCCCATTATATATGTCACCAGTAGGCCTAGTAAATGTATTGTTAATCCCCATTATATATGTCACCAGTAGGCCTAGTAAATGTATTGTTAATCTCCATTATATATGTCACCAGTAGGCCTAGTAAATGTATTGTTAATCCCCATTATATATGTCACCAGTAGGCCTAGTAAATGTATTGTTAATCTCCATTATATATGTCACCAGTAGGCCTAGTAAATGTATTGTTAATCTCCATTATATATGTCACCAGTAGGCCTAGTAAATGTATTGTTAATCTCCATTATATATGTCACCAGTAGGCCTTGTAAATGTATTGTTAATCTCCATTATATATGTCACCAGTAGGCCTAGTAAATGTATTGTTAATCTCCATTATATATGTCACCAGTAGGCCTAGTAAATGTATTGTTAATCTCCATTATATATGTCACCAGTAGGCCTAGTAAATGTATTGTTAATCTCCATTATATATGTCACCAGTAGGCCTAGTAAATGTATTGTTAATCTCCATGATATATGTCACCAGTAGGCCTAGTAAATGTATTGTTCATCTCCATTATATATGTCACCAGTAGGCCTAGTAAATGTACCGTTAATCTCCATTATATATGTCACCAGTAGGCCTTGTAAATGTATTGTTAATCTCCATTATATATGTCACCAGTAGGCCTAGTAAATGTACCGTTAATCTCCATTATATATGTCACCAGTAGGCCTAGTAAATGTATTGTTAATCCCCATTATATATGTCACCAGTAGGCCTAGTAAATGTATTGTTAATCCCCATTATATATGTCACCAGTAGGCCTAGTAAATGTATTGTTAATCCCCATTATATATGTCACCAGTAGGCCTAGTAAATGTATTGTTAATCCCCATTATATATGTCACCAGTAGGCCTAGTAAATGTATTGTTAATCCCCATTATATATGTCACCAGTAGGCCTAGTAAATGTACCGTTAATCTCCATTATATATGTCACCAGTAGGCCTAGTAAATGTATTGTTAATCCCCATTATATATGTCACCAGTAGGCCTAGTAAATGTATTGTTAATCCCCATTATATATGTCACCAGTAGGCCTAGTAAATGTATTGTTAATCCCCATTATATATGTCACCAGTAGGCCTAGTAAATGTATTGTTAATCCCCATTATATATGTCACCAGTAGGCCTAGTAAATGTATTGTTAATCCCCATTATATATGTCACCAGTAGGCCTAGTAAATGTATTGTTAATCCCCATTATATATGTCACCAGTAGGCCTAGTAAATGTACCGTTAATCTCCATTATATATGTCACCAGTAGGCCTAGTAAATGTATTGTTTATCCCCATTATATATGTCACCAGTAGGCCTAGTAAATGTATTGTTAATCCCCATTATATATGTCACCAGTAGGCCTAGTAAATGTACCGTTAATCTCCATTATATATGTCACCAGTAGGCCTAGTAAATGTATTGTTAATCCCCATTATATATGTCACCAGTAGGCCTAGTAAATGTATTGTTAATCCCCATTATATATGTCACCAGTAGGCCTAGTAAATGTATTGTTAATCCCCATTATATATGTCACCAGTAGGCCTAGTAAATGTATTGTTAATCCCCATTATATATGTCACTAGTAGACCTAGTAAATGTACCGTTAATCACCATCAATTGGTTACATTAATTCCTGTTAATGTTTTACAGTCATTTACCATTCCCATTCTCGGAGTGAAAACGTTGTTTGCTGAGTTCACAACCTGCTACACTTGTGAGAAACAATATAATATTTATATAATAAATATAAGGGTTTATATAATACCCTTCATTTAAGAATGTTGTAAATGTTTTCATTGTCTTTTGTTTGGAGTGCTCCATGTGAGCAATGAGCGTATGTGTGGTTTCTCTGTCCTGATAACTTTAAGGCAGTGCGCACGCACGCCTGTGCACGCCAATCCTGCTGAGTTGATACCATGTTGCACTTCACTAGCGATAGACAGATAGACAGGAAGGCGATAGCTCAAGTCAAGACAGATAGACAGGGAGGCAATAGCTCAAGTCAAGACAGATAGACAGGAAGGCAATAGCTCAATTCAAGACAGATAGACAGGAAGGCGATAGCTCAATTCAAGACAGATAGACAGGGAGGCGATAGCTCAAGTCAAGACAGATAGACAGGGAGGCGATAGCTCAATTCAAGACAGATAGACAGGGAGGCGATAGCTCAATTCAAGACAGATAGACAGGAAGGCGATAGCTCAAGTCAAGAAAGATAGACAGGAAGGCGATAGCTCAAGTCAAGACAGATAGACAGGAAGGCGATAGCTCAAGTCAAGACAGATAGACAGGAAGGTGATAGCTCAAGTCAAGACAGATAGACAGGGAGGCGATAGCTCAAGTCAAGACAGATAGACAGGGAGGCGATAGCTCAAGTCAAGACAGATAGACAGGGAGGCGATAGCTCAAGTCAAGACAGATAGACAGGGAGGCGATAGCTCAAGTCAAGACAGATAGACAGGGAGGCGATAGCTCAAGTCAAGACAGATAGACAGGGAGGCGATAGCTCAAGTCAAGACAGATAGACAGGGAGGCGATAGCTCAAGTCAAGACAGATAGACAGGAAGGCGATAGCTCAAGTCAAGACAGATAGACAGGAAGGCGATAGCTCAAGTCAAGACAGATAGACAGGGAGACGATAGCTCAAGTCAAGACAGATAGACAGGGAGGCGATAGCTCAAGTCAAGACAGATCGATAGGAAGGCGATAGCTCAAGTCAAGACAGATAGACAGGAAGGCGATAGCTCAAGTCAAGACAGATAGATAGGAAGGCGATAGCTCAAGTCAAGACAGATAGACAGGGAGACGATAGCTCAAGTCAAGACAGATAGACAGGGAGGCGATAGCTCAAGTCAAGACAGATAGACAGGGAGGCGATAGCTCAAGTCAAGACAGATAGACAGGAAGGCGATAGCTCAAGTCAAGACAGATAGATAGGAAGGCGATAGCTCAAGTCAAGACAGATATATAGAGAGGCAGACCAGTGGAGTAGAGAGATTAATGCTGTATGTATGCCTACAGATTGGTAGAAATGGTAGGATAAATTGTAAACTTCCCCAAACTTAAAACTCAAGAGCTGCTTATGGCCTTTACTATTACACCCATAAACAACATTTGGAGGACTTGTGAAAAAACCAGGCCTGCCTATTTAATTCAAATGATTTGTCCTGGCGTCAGCCATGGAGTTTACTAAAGGAGCGGTGGTGGTTTTAGCATGTAAATCTTGGTGGGACAAACAAATGCATGCCAGCAAAGCCACTACACAACACTAAACAATACATTCATTGCACTATAACGGTGACAAACTATGTCCACAAACTGTTAGGGCCTCTACATAAAACTGTCCCAACAGCAGAGCTTTCTTTTCAGCACCATGCAGTGAATCCTTACCACCGCTACACCTGGTTAATTCAGCCTCATTTACTGCCTTTAAAAAAAAACATAGCTGATATGGCTGACTTGCTCAAACTTGGTTTCTACCGACGATTGAGTTGTACAAACTATGGCATAAGGGAACGATGAGCGGATCAGAGTCAATCCGTAACTTTGATGAAGACATTAATGAGCGAGCTAGGACAAAAGTAGTCAATTGAACTATTTGTCCAGCACTTTGGAAATGTACAGCGACAGAATTCAGAACATGGCCCATTCTTACAGTGTTCTCCCTGTCAGTGGCGACCTGTCAATCAGGGCAGGATTTGAGCCCCACCTGTTTCGCTAAAAAAAGAGACCCTTAAACCCGGACTTGTACCACACACCCACTCCACTGAATAACAGGCTAGTGATTGCTTTGCAAGCTTGCAGTTAGCCACTGATTCCTTCCAAACCACTCATTGTTGAATTTGTAATTTCCAACTTGTTGTGTAATGTTTATGTCCAATGGCTAACGAGCACCGATATGCTTCATGTATAATTTATCTCCATATGACATCGGATTGAAAAGGATTGGCCAGTAGATTGTCAACTTGATTCATGATGATGACTGCTTGTCTAGCTTGCAAGCTAAGAGTATGTCCAATCAAAGCTACGTTAGATATAACATGATTTGACATTATTCCATGCTGCCAATGACCTTGAGCCTTCTTGGATGGGCACTTCTAATGTAAATCTATGACAGCACCCAAAGGGACTTGAATTTTCGACCTCTCCTCAAAGATTTTGCAATGATGACGTAGTGACAGAACATAGAGCCAATCACGGCTCAGCTAGAGAACATGACCAACCTCTACACTCCGTATTTTCTGCTGGCTAGCCCCACCATCACAGAAAGCACTGAGCTAGGCTGGAAAACCTGCATTTTGGAGCTGCCTTACTCAAGAATGCAAAAAAAGAGACCATGGTTGTACGCGGCTTTATAAACTCAATGATAAAAAAAACCCCCCACACGTGTTTCTGTTATATAAAGCATATACATCCTTTCGACTGGCTACGGATCAGATCGCATAGAGCAAAATGCTTGAAATATTTTATCTATTTACTACTGTAAAGTGGGTCAAATTAAATGAGAGATGGGACGTTGTAGTTAACCCACTGTTCCCAGGCCGTCATTGAAAATAAGAATTTGTTCTTAACTGACTTGCCTGGTTAAATAAAGATTTTTACAAAATTAAACAATAGGCAGTGGTGGAATAAGTGCCCCGTTTTCATACTCGAGGAAAAGTAAAGATACCTTAAAAGAAAATGACTCAGGTAAAAGTGAAAGTCACTCAGTGAAATACTACTTGAGTAAAAGTCTAAAAGTATTTAGTTTTAAATGTATTTAAGTATCACAAGTAAAAGTATAAATCATTTAACATTCCTTATATTAAGCAAACTAGACGACACGATTATCTGCGTGTAGCGGCTTTGGAACGTGTTTAAAAGACTGAACAATGTGTGTATTTACTGATGGTGTTAAATCAATTCTTGATACTGTTCTGTTTACTATTTTACTAGTTTAATGTGTTTGTTGTATTGTGATATGTATTGCTGTGCTATACAGGACTCATCTGGAAAAGAGACTTTGGTCTCAGCATTGTCTCCCAGTCTAAATAAAGGTTAAATAGCTAACTCTCCTCAGCAAGCACCACAAAGAGAAATAGAGAGAGCAAAGTGCTGCTGAACTGTTACTGCAGACCAAAGCAATGCATCTCAGAGTAATGTAAAGAGAAAGAGAGGAGAAGCTATGCTCAACTCCTTTTTCCTTTACCAGGAACGGGCCGCTGCCTGTATGGACCGCGGGCAAACACCAGTGGAACTGGGGCAGGGGGAACCAATCATGAAACCACTGTGGTGCAAAGCCACATAAAGCCAGTAACTGCTCGACACTTTACAGTGGTGATTTTTTCCCCGATCAATCAAACATCATGGTGTGTCACTGCAGGGCCAAATTGACCTGTTTCTAATATTTGGGATGTTATGATCCCCGTCCCCGCAAGTTACTTATCTGTCTCCTTTCACCTCTCTCCTCTCCGTTCATCCCTCTCTCCTCTCCTTTCACCTCTCTCCTCTCCGTTCATCCCTCTCTCCTCTCCGTTCATCCCTCTCTCCTCTCCTTTCACCTCTCTCCTCTCCGTTCATCCCTCTCTCCTCTCCGTTCATCCCTCTCTCCTCTCCTTTCACCTCTCTCCTCTCCGTTCATCCCTCTCTCCTCTCCTTTCACCTCTCTCCTCTCCGTTCATCCCTCTCTCCTCTCCTTTCACCTCTCTCCTCTCCGTTCATCCCTCTCTCCTCTCCGTTCATCCCTCTCTCCTCTCCGTTCATCCCTCTCTCCTCTCCGTTCATCCCTCTCTCCTCTCCGTTCATCCCTCTCTCCTCTCCGTTCATCCGTCTCTCCTCTCCTTTCACCTCTCTCCTCTCCGTTCATCCCTGTCTTCTCTCCTCTCACCTCTCTCCTCTCCGTTCATCCCTCTCTCCTCTCCGTTCATCCCTCTCTCCTCTCCTTTCACCTCTCTCCTCTCCGTTCATCCCTCTCTCCTCTCCGTTCATCCCTCTCTCCTCTCCGTTCATCCGTCTCTCCTCTCCGTTCATCCGTCTCTCCTCTCCGTTCATCCCTCTCTCCTCTCCGTTCATCCCTCTCTCCTCTCCTTTCACCCCTCTCCTCTCCTTTCACCTCTCTCCTCTCCGTTCATCCCTCTCCTCTCCGTTCATCCCTCTCTCCTCTCCTTTCACCTCTCTCCTCTCCGTTCATCCCTCTCTCCTCTCCGTTCATCCCTCTCTCCTCTCCTTTCATCCCTCTCTCCTCTCCGTTCATCCCTCTCTTCTCTCCTCTCACCTCTCTCCTCTCCGTTCATCCCTCTCTCCTCTCCGTTCATCCCTCTCTCCTCTCCTTTCACCTCTCTCCTCTCCGTTCATCCCTCTCTCCTCTCCGTTCATCCATCTCTCCTCTCCATTCAGCCCTCTCCTCTCCTGGTTTAATCAGATGACATGTAAATCGGTTAATCCCCAACCCTCTACGTCACCAGCACCAGCTGTGTCCAATCCGGCACCCTGAAGGAAATGACCAAAAGGTCAGAACCCATCAATCAACCATGTTTTATTTGTATCCCAACCCCCAACCATGATGGCAGCAGGACACAACCAGGGAAGGTGCTCCCATCCATACAGATACTTATATCTGACTATTAATGAATAATTACCAATTAATCATCACTATTTCTGTTCTATGTAATTGTGTGCTCCTATCAACCCACTCCTGTCAGTAGGACTCCCAGTTGACAGGTTGAAAAAGATGGCGTTCCTGCCTGACTACATTTTAGACACCTGCCAGATCTGACTTGGATACGTGTTCAACATATCAACTAACCACATCTTATGATTTAGCAATCTGACGGCCCACTGTGCAGTCCATGACGTGGTCCACAACCTTGATGGATGCAATGCAACGGCTGCAATGTAGTCAGGCAGGAATGCCACCAATGAGACCAGTGACTGTCACTTGAGCAGAGACAACATAGATCACACCAGCCACTCTTCATTGGTCCTGTTCCACTACTCAGACACGGCATGCATCGACCAATGGTTGACTGTGATTGCTATTACAGACAGTATGATGTGATTAGCTGATAGGTCAAATACATGTCCAGGCATTGTAAGATCTGGCATGAGTCAGCCACATCTAAGCAGAGGAACACAACCTTGTTCTTTTCCTTCCATGATGTAATGCTTGTCGTCTGGGGAAGGAGAGGAGGACCAAGGTGCAGCGTGGTAAGTGTTCATATTATTTAATGAAATATGCAACACTAGACGAACCATCAAACACGACAAACAAACAGTCCTGAAAGGTGAAACAAAAACACTAAACAGGAAACAACCACCCACAAAACACAATGGAAAACAGGCTACCTAAATATGGTTCTCAATCAGGGACAATGATTGACAGCTGCCTCTGATTGAGAACCATACCAGGCCAAACACAGAAATAGAAAATCATAGACAAACTAACATAGACAACCCACCCAACTCACGCCCTGACCATACTAAAACAAAAGACAAAAACAAAGGAACTAAGGTCAGAACGTGACGCATGAAGGCGACATTTAGTCATTGAAGAGGCTTAAACCATTAGTCTTAAAGGGGAGTTCAGGGTTTTACAACTTGTTTTTTTTCACCATGAAACTAGTCAATGTCGTCTTAAATCAATGGAAGAGAATGGGGCATGTTCTATTTATTTCTACTGTAAGTGCTGCCAGTCTTCCCAGTAGTCTACTTGGTGAACTGATGCACTGCTCATAACTTATAACAGGATTAAAGGAAAACTCCACCCAAAAACTATCTTTTGCTATTTGATTCATTGGTCCATTGTTGACATCGTCACAAAATGTTTTGCATGTCAGCAATCAAGTTGTCAAGATATGTCATCATACGGGATGATTTCTCTATTTTGAAAGTTACATACATACTGATTGACAAAATGTGCCAGGACACCTGCTCGTCGAACATCTCTCGTCGAACAAACTACTGTCTTATACACAGTGTAAGGGGATAAAGAATATGTACATAAGGATATATGAATGAGTGATGGTACAGAGCAGCATACAGTAGATGGTATCGAGTACAGTATATACATATGAGATGAGTATGTAGACAAAGTAAACAAAGTGGCATAGTTAAAGTGGCTAGTGATACATGTATTACATAAGGATGCAGTCGATGATGTAGAGTACAGTATATACGTATGCATATGAGATGAATAATGTAGGGTAAGTAACATTATATAAGGTAGCATTGTTTAAAGTGGCTAGTGATATATTTACATCATTTCCCATCAATTCCCATTATTAAAGTGGCTGGAATTGGGTCAGTGTCAATGACAGTGTATTGGCAGCAGCCACTCAATGTTAGTGGTGGCTGTTTAACAGTCTGATGGCCTTGAGATAGAAGCTGTTTTTCAGTCTCTCGGTCCCAGCTTTGATGCACCTGTACTGACCTCGCCTTCTGGATGATAGCGGGGTGAACAGGCAGTGGTTCGGGTGGTTGATGTCCTTGATGATCTTTATGGCCTTCCTGTAACATCGGGTGGTGTAGGTGTCCTGGAGGGCAGGTAGTTTGCCCCCGGTGATGCGTTGTGCAGACCTCACTACCCTCTGGAGAGCCTTACGGTTGAGGGCGGAGCAGTTGCCGTACCAGGCGGTGATACAGCCCGCCAGGATGCTCTCGATTGTGCATCTGTAGAAGTTTGTGAGTGCTTTTGGTGACAAGCCGAATTTCTTCAGCCTCCTGAGGTTGAAGAGGCGCTGCTGCCCTGTTTCCAGCTGGGGTCATACACTTACCAGCACCCCAAGACAGATAGACAGGGAGGCGATAGCTCAAGTCAAGAGAGATAGACAGGGAGGCGATAGCTCAAGTCAAGACAGATAGACAGGAAGGCGATAGCTCAAGTCAAGACAGATAGACAGGAAGGCGATAGCTCAAGTCAAGACAGATAGACAGGAAGGCGATAGCTCAAGTCAAGACAGATAGACAGGGAGACGATAGCTCAAGTCAAGACAGATAGACAGGGAGGCGATAGCTCAAGTCAAGACAGATAGACAGGAAGGCGATAGCTCAAGTCAAGACAGATAGACAGGAAGGCGATAGCTCAAGTCAAGACAGATAGACAGGAAGGCGATAGCTCAAGTCAAGACAGATAGACAGGAAGGCGATAGCTCAAGTCAAGACAGATAGACAGGAAGGCGATAGCTCAAGTCAAGACAGATAGACAGGAAGGCGATAGATCAAGTCAAGACAGATAGACAGGGAGACGATAGCTCAAGTCAAGACAGATAGACAGGGAGACGATAGCTCAAGTCAAGACAGATAGATAGGAAGGCGATAGCTCAAGTCAAGACAGATAGATAGATAGCTCAAGTCAAGACAGATAGAAGGCGATAGCTCAAGTCAAGACAGATAGACAGGAAGGCGATAGCTCAAGTCAAGACAGATAGACAGGAAGGCGATAGCTCAAGTCAAGACAGATAGACAGGAAGGCGATAGCTCAAGTCAAGACAGATAGACAGGGAGACGATAGCTCAAGTCAAGACAGATAGACAGGAAGGCAATAGCTCAAGTCAAGACAGATAGACAGGAAGGCGATAGCTCAAGTCAAGACAGATAGACAGGGAGACGATAGCTCAAGTCAAAACAGATAGACAGGGAGACGATAGCTCAAGTCAAGACAGATAGATAGGAAGGCGATAGCTCAAGTCAAGACAGATAGACAGGAAGGCGATAGCTCAAGTCAAGACAGATAGACAGGAAGGCGATAGCTCAAGTCAAGACAGATATATAGAGAGGCAGACCAGTGGAGTAGAGAGATTAATGCTGTATGTATGCCTACAGATTGGTAGAAATGGTAGGATAAATTGTAAACTTCCCCAAACTTAAAACTCAAGAGCTGCTTATGGCCTTTACTATTACACCCATTAACAACATTTGGAGGACTTGTGAAAAAACCAGGCCTGCCTATTTAATTCAAATGATTTGTCCTGGCGTCAGCCATGGAGTTTACTAAAGGAGCGGTGGTGGTTTTAGCATGTAAATCTTGGTGGGACAAACAAATGCATGCCAGCAAAGCCACTACACAACACTAAACAATACATTCATTGCACTATAACGGTGACAAACTATGTCCACAAACTGTTAGGGCCTCTACATAAAACTGTCCCAACAGCAGAGCTTTCTTTTCAGCACCATGCAGTGAATCCTTACCACCGCTACACCTGGTTAATTCAGCCTCATTTACTGCCTTTTAAAAAAAACATAGCTGATATGGCTGACTTGCTCAAACTTGGTTTCTACCGATTGAGTTGTACAAACTATGGCATAAGGGAACGATGAGCGGATCAGAGTCAATCCGATGATGAAGACATTAATGAGCGAGCTAGGACAAACACAGTCAATTGAACTATTTGTCCAGCACTTTGGAAATGTACAGCGACAGAATTCAGAACATGGCCCATTCTTACAGTGTTCTCCCTGTCAGTGACGACCTGTCAATCAGGGCAGGATTTGAGCCCCACCTGTTTCGCTAAAAAAAGAGACCCTTAAACCCGGACTTGTACCACACACCCACTCCACTGAATAACAGGCTAATGATTGCTTTGCAAGCTTGCAGTTAGCCACTGATTCCTTCCAAACCACTCATTGTTGAATTTGTAATTTCCAACTTGTTGTGTAATGTTTATGTCCAATGGCTGACGAGCAACGATATGCTTCATGTATAATTTATCTCCATATGACATCGGATTGAAAAGAATTGGCCAGTAGATTGTCAACTTGATTCATGATGATGACTGCTTGTCTAGCTTGCAAGCTAAGAGTATGTCCAATCAAAGCTACGTTAGATATAACATGATTTGACATTATTCCATGCTGCCAATGACCTTGAGCCTTCTTGGATGGGCACTTCTAATGTAAATCTATGACAGCACCCAAAGGGACTTGAATTTTCGACCTCTCCTCAAAGATTTTGCAATGATGACGTAGTGACAGAACATAGAGCCAATCACGGCTCAGCTAGAGAACATGACCAACCTCTACACTCCGTATTTTCTGCTGGCTAGCCCCACCATCACAGAAAGCACTGAGCTAGGCTGGAAAACCTGCATTTTGGAGCTGCCTTACTCAGGAATGCAAAAAAAGAGACCATGTTTGTACGTGGCTTTATAAACTCAATGATAAAAAAAAAAACACATGTGTTTCTGTTATATAAAGCAGATACATCCTGAAACTGTGCACGTGTGAACGAGCATTAAAACTCCCGCCTGAAAACTTTTATGGTGTGGCAGTTTCCAAAGGAAATAGGAATGGCGATCTTGATCAAATGTCTCTGGGGGTGTTGGCAGAATAATTAAAACTTTTTCAGTGACATTCGCTATATCTGACAATTTCTGAATATTTTTACTTTTTTTGCAAATTGTTGTGGCCCTTTAAACAGGTTCAGTTATCAGAATTCAGTAATCTTCTGAGTTGACTTTTCCCCGAACCTAAATATACTGCACTGCAAAGAAAAACTACGGTAGGCCTTACAGTGGTAGGCTACACATTTCAAAGCAAAATATAATCTGTTTCTTAATCTATTAAATTATATTGTATATTATTATCCACCTTTTAGATGAATAGAGCAAAATACTAATAGGCCCAATGAAATGAGAGATTCACATGATAATTTGTTGTAGGCTAAACGTCTTCGGGAATAAGAATTCATTACGGACAGAAAAGGTTGTGAGGAATTTATTCTGCAATGGTTAAGAAAATAGGTATTATGTAAAAAAATAAAAAATAAAAAGTAAATTAAATATTGTTTACTTGAGAAATATGGAATTACAGTAGGCTATTCAGACATACAGTAGCCTAAAAAAACTTAAATGAAACATGTGATCTGTCTGTTCTACCTTTAGACTGGCTACGGATCAGATCGCATAGAGCAAAATGCTTGAAATATTTGAACTATTTACTACTGTAAAGTGGGTCAAATTAAATGAGAGATGGGACGTTGTAGTTAAACCCACTGTTCCTAGGCCGTCATTGAAAATAAGAATTTGTTCTTAACTGACTTGCCTAGTTAAATAAAGATTTTTACAAAATTAAACAATAGGCAGTGGTGGAATAAGTACCCCGTTTTCATACTCGAGGAAAAGTAAAGATACCTTAATAGAAAATGACTCAGGTAAAAGTGAAAGTCACTCAGTGAAATACTACTTGAGTAAAAGTCTAAAAGTATTTAGTTTTAAATGTATTTAAGTATCACAAGTAAAAGTATAAATCATTTAACATTCCTTATATTAAGCAAACTAGACGACACGATTATCTGCGTGTAGCGGCTTTGGAACGTGTTTAAAAGACTGAACAATGTGTGTATTTACTGATGGTGTTAAATCAATTCTTGATACTGTTCTGTTTACTATTTTACTAGTTTAATGTGTTTGTTGTATTGTGATATGTATTGCTGTGCTATACAGGACTCATCTGGAAAAGAGACTTTGGTCTCAGCATTGTCTCCCAGTCTAAATAAAGGTTAAATAGCTAACTCTCCTCAGCAAGCACCACAAAGAGAAATAGAGAGAGCAAAGTGCTGCTGAACTGTTACTGCAGACCAAAGCAATGCATCTCAGAGTAATGTAAAGAGAAAGAGAGGAGAAGCTATGCTCAACTCCTTTTTCCTTTACCAGGAACGGGCCGCTGCCTGTATGGACCGCGGGCAAACACCAGTGGAACTGGGGCAGGGGGAACCAATCATGAAACCACTGTGGTGCAAAGCCACATAAAGCCAGTAACTGCTCGACACTTTACAGTGGTGATTTTTTCCCCGATCAATCAAACATCATGGTGTGTCACTGCAGGGCCAAATTGACCTGTTTCTAATATTTGGGATGTTATGATCCCCCGTCCCCCGCAAGTTACTTATCTGTCTCCTTTCACCTCTCTCCTCTCCGTTCATCCCTCTCTCCTCTCCGTTCATCCCTCTCTCCTCTCCTTTCACCTCTCTCCTCTCCGTTCATCCCTCTCTCCTCTCCGTTCATCCCTCTCTCCTCTCCTTTCACCTCTCTCCTCTCCGTTCATCCCTCTCTTCTCTCCTCTCACCTCTCTCCTCTCCGTTCATCCCTCTCTCCTCTCCTTTCACCTCTCTCCTCTCCGTTCATCCCTCTCTCCTCTCCGTTCATCCCTCTCTCCTCTCCGTTCATCCCTCTCTCCTCTCCGTTCATCCCTCTCTCCTCTCCGTTCATCCCTCTCTCCTCTCCGTTCATCCGTCTCTCCTCTCCTTTCACCTCTCTCCTCTCCGTTCATCCCTCTCTCCTCTCCTCTCACCTCTCTTCTCTCCTCCCACCTCCTCTCCGTTCATCCGTCTCTCCTCTCCGTTCATCCGTCTCTCCTCTCTGTTCATCCGTCTCTCCTCTCCGTTCATCCCTCTCTCCTCTCCTTTCACCTCTCTCCTCTCCGTTCATCCCTCTCTCCTCTCCGTTCATCCGTCTCTCCTCTCCGTTCATCCGTCTCTCCTCTCCTTTCATCCGTCTCTCCTCTCCGTTCATCCCTCTCTCCTCTCCGTTCATCCCTCTCTCCTCTCCTTTCACCTCTCTCCTCTCCTTTCACCTCTCTCTCCTCTCCGTTCATCCCTCTCTCCTCTCCGTTCATCCCTCTCTCCTCTCCTTTCACCTCTCTCCTCTCCGTTCATCCCTCTCTCCTCTCCGTTCATCCCTCTCTCCTCTCCTTTCATCCCTCTCTCCTCTCCGTTCATCCCTCTCTCCTCTCCTCTCACCTCTCTCCTCTCCGTTCATCCGTCTCTCCTCTCCTCTCACCTCTCTCCTCTCCGTTCATCCCTCTCTCCTCTCCCTTCACCCATCTCTCCTCTCCATTCAGCCCTCTCTCCTCTCCTTTCACCCATCTCTTCTCTCCTCTCACCCCTCTCTCCTCTCTCTCCTCTCTCCTCTCTCTCCTCTCTCTTCTCCTCTCAACCCTCTCTCCTCTCTCTCCTCTCTCCTCTCGCTCCTCCCTCTCTCCTCACCTTTCATCCCCCCTCTCTCTCCTCCCTCTCTCCTCTCTCCTCACCTTTCACCCCTCTCTCGCTCCTCCCTCTCTCCTCACCTTTCACCCCTATCTCTCTCATCCCACTCCTTTCACTCTTCAGGTCTTGAAGTAGATGCTGTAACTCACATGGTGTGCTGGTGCTCTTTATATTTAGGTGCCGGTACTCATCATGTTTTAGAGCCAATGTTATACAAGAGGTGCAGGTAGTAAACATTGTCATTGAGGAAACAGAAAGGTGTCGCAATGTATTTTTCCGAAAAAATCCTTTCTGAATTTAAAAGTAATCCAATACGGAGCACTCTGCATTGTCACAACATTTGAGAGTTGGTATGGCGGTTGATTGACTTGGCCTCCGCATGCCTCCGGAGGCTTCGTAATTGCTTCACACTCTCCATACGGAGCCCCCGGAGGCATGCAGAGGCCAAATCAATCAACCGCCATACCGCATCACGGTGCGCCTCTCAAATGTTTTAACAATGCGGAGGGCTCCGGATAGCTGTGACATGATTGGTTGATGGTAGGTAGGGGAGGAAGGACCTGTATAAACATAAACTCACTTCCTTGACAACTTCCTTCACAACAGCCCTGCTCTGCTCCGCGAAGCGTACAGTGCCTTGCAAAAGTATTCATCTCCTTGGCGTTTTTCCTATTTTGTTGCATTACAACCTGTAATTTAAAATTATTTTCATTTGGATTTCATGTAATGGACATACTCAAAATAGTCCAAATTGGTAAAGAAAATAAAATTTCAAAAAGTAAAACGCAAGTGGTGATTGCATTCCCTTTGCTAGGAAGCCCCTAAATAATATCTGGTGCAACCAATTACCTTCAGAAGTCACATAATTAGTTAAATAAAGTTCCCCTGTGTGCAATGATCTGTCACAGGATCTTAGTATATATACACCTGTTCTGAAAGGCCCCAGAGTCTGCAACACCACTAAGCAAGGGGCACCACCAATCAAGCGACACCATGAAGACCAAGGAGCTCTATAAACAGGTCAGGAACAAAGTTGTGGAGAAGTACAGATCAGGTTTGGGTTATAAAAAAATATCAGAAACATTGAACATCCCACGGAGCACCATTAAATCCATTATTAAAAAATGGAAGGAATATGGCACCAGAACAAACCTGCCAAGAGAGGGCCGCCCACCAAAACGCACGGACCAGGCAAGGAGGGCATTAATCAGAGGCAATAAAGACACCAAGGATAACCCCGAAGGAGCTGCAAAGCTCCACATCAGAGATTGGAGTATCTGTCCATAGGACCACTTTAAGCCGTACACTCCACAGAGATGGGCTTTATGGAAGAGTGGCCAGAAAAAGCCATTGTTTAAGAAAATAATAAACAAGCACGTTTGGTGTTCGCCAAAAGGCATGTGGGAGACTCCCCAAACATATGGAAGGAGGTACTCTGGTCGGATGAGACTAAAATTGAGCTTTTCTGCCATCAAGGAAAACGCTATGTCTGGAGCAAACCCAACACCTCTCATTACCCTGAGAACACCATCCCCACAGGGAAGCATGGTGGTGGCAGCATCATGCTGTGGGGATGTTTTTCATCGGCAGGGACTGGGAAACTGGTCAGAATTGAAGGAATGATAGATGGCGCTAAATACAGGGAAACTCTTCAGTCTTCCAGAGATTTGAGATTGAGATGGAGGTTCACCTTCCAGCAGGACAATGACCCTAAGCATACTGCTAAAGCAACACTCGAGTGGTTTAAGGGGAAACATTTAAATGTCTTGGAATGGCCTAGTCAAAGCCCAGACCTCAATCCAATTGAGAATCGTTGTACACCAGTGGAACCCATCCAACTTGAAGGAGCTGGAACTGTTTTGCCTTGAAGAATGGGCAAAAATCCCAGTGGCTAGATGTGCCAAGCTTATAGAGACATACCCAAAGAGACTTGCAGCTGTAATTGCCGCAAAAGGTGACACTACAAAGTATTTCATTTGGGGGGGGTGAATAGTTATGCACGCTCAAGTTTTCCGTTTTTTTCTCTTATTTCTTGTTTGTTTCACAAGAAAAATGATTTTGCATCTTCAAAGTGGTAGGCATGTTGTGTAAATGAAATTATACAAACCCCCCAAAAATCTATTTTAAGGCAACAAAATAGGAAAAATACCAAGGGGGTGAATACTTTCGCAAGCCTCTGTAAAAAGTATGTTTGCTCTGACTTCTGTGGAGTCCACATCGCAGTAAATGCTGTACGGCCACTGCAGATAAGGGTTGACCATGTAGAGCCTTTGAAACCATTCTATTGAGACAGGGGTGGAATCCAAAGCTGTGCTATATATTCATTGGCTAAGTCATCGCTAGTTTATAAAGATACATATTGATATGTTACTAGCTCTTACACTTTTAATCTGCTAAAATGACTAATTCATTACTGGATGGTGATTTCAGATCAAACGTGTTGGGGGAGCAAACACCCCCCCCCCCCCTAACTGATAGTGGGGTGGTAGATGCTCAGTTTACCTTATGCCTCACCTCAGGTGCCTGCATTCACCATAGATATGTACATATTTTACACACACACATATTTGTTATCACACACACATATATTTTAGTTTGGAACCCTAGAAATGGATTTGGTGGTTTGAAAAGTACTATCTTCCCAGTAGCCTACTTGAGAAAATGGTTTATATGACTCAGTATAGAATATAGTTTATAGTTATAATTTGAATTCTAGTAACTTGGTTTCAGACAGTTCCTTTAAAAGGTAGAATCCACTCAAAAACGATATATCTATATTTTTCATTAGTCCACTGCTGATACAGTCCCAAAATGTTTTGCATGTCAGCTATCAAGTTTTCAAGATATAGGACCTTCAAAAAAGTGAATTGGAACTTGCCACATCACCGTGACGATGCGTTTTGAAACATATGATGCATTTTGAATAATATGATGCGTTTTGCATCATCATAATAATGTAGTCAAATTTTTCATTGAGGAAACAGAAAGGTGTCATAACGTATTTTGTCGAAAAAACATCCTTTCTGAATTTAAAAGTAACCCAAGAATTAATCGTCAATTTTTTTTAAAAGTGTCTGCAATCTGATGACAATATTTTTTGCTGGAAATGAAACTGATTATAGTTGCAGTTTGTTTTTAATCAGATGACATGTAAATCGGTTAATCCCCAACCCTCTACGTCACCAGCACCAGCTGTGTCCAATCCGGCACCCTGAAGGAAATGACCAAAAGGTCAGAACCCATCAATCAACCATGTTTTATTTGTATCCCAACCCCCAACCATGATGGCAGCAGGACACAACCAGGGAAGGTGCTCCCATCCATACAGATACTTAAATCTGACTATTAATGAATAATTACCAATGAATCATCACTATTTCTGTTCTATGTAATTGTGTGCTCCTATCAACCCACTCCTGTCAGTAGGACTCCCAGTTGACAGGTTGAAAAAGATGGCGTTCCTGCCTGACTACATTTTAGACACCTGCCAGATCTGACTTGGATACGTGTTCAACATATCAACTAACCACATCTTATGATTTAGCAATCTGACGGCCCACTGTGCAGTCCATGACGTGGTCCACAACCTTGATGGATGCAATGCAACGGCTGCAATGTAATGTCAGGCAGGAATGCCCCCGGGACCAATGAGACCACATGACTGACTGTCAAATGGCATATATTATATTATTATACCAATGAGACCAGTGAGACAGAGACAACATAGATCACACCAGCCACTCTTCATTGGTCCTGTTCCACTACTCAGACACGGCATGCATCGACCAATGGTTGACTGTGATTGCTATTACAGACAGTATGATGTGATTAGCTGATAGGTCAAATACATGTCCAGGCATTGTAAGATCTGGCATGAGTCAGCCACATCTAAGCAGAGGAACACAACCTTGTTCTTTTCCTTCCATGATGTAATGCTTGTCGTCTGGGGAAGGAGAGGAGGACCAAGGTGCAGCGTGGTAAGTGTTCATATTATTTAATGAAATATGCAACACTAGACGAACCATCAAACACGACAAACAAACAGCCCTGAAAGGTGAAACAAAAACACTAAACAGGAAACAACCACCCACAAAACACAATGGAAAACAGGCTACCTAAATATGGTTCTCAATCAGGGACAACGATTGACAGCTGCCTCTGATTGAGAACCATACCAGGCCAAACACAGAAATAGAAAATCATAGACAAACTAACATAGACAACCCACCCAACTCACGCCCTGACCATACTAAAACAAAAGACAAAAACAAAGGAACTAAGGTCAGAACGTGACGCATGAAGGCGACATTTAGTCATTAAAGAGGCTTAAACCATTAGTCTTAAAGGGGAGTTCAGGGTTTTACAACTTGTTTTTTTCACCATGAAACTAGTCAATGTCGTCTTAAATCAATGGAAGAGAATGGGGCATGTTCTATTTATTTCTACTGTAAGTGCTGCCTGTCTTCCCAGTAGTCTACTTGGTGAACTGATGCACTGCTCATAACTTATAACAGGATTAAAGGAAAACTCCACCCAAAAACTATCTTTTGCTATTTGATTCATTGGTCCATTGTTGACATCGTCACAAAATGTTTTGCATGTCAGCAATCAAGTTGTCAAGATATGTCATCATACGGGGATGATTTCTCTATTTTGAAAGTTACATACATACTGATTGACAAAAGTGTACCAGGACACCTGCTCGTCGAACATCTCATTCCAAAATCATGGACATTAATATGGAGTTGTTCCCCCTTTGCTGCTACAACAACACTCTTCTGGGAAGGCTTTCCACTAGATATTGGATCATTGCTGAAGAGACTTGATTCCATTCAGTCACAAAAGCATTAGTGAGGTTGGGTACTGATGTTGGGAGATTAAGCTCGCAGTCAGTGTTCCAATTCATTCCAAAGGTGTTCGGTGGGGTTGAGGTCAGGGCTCTGGGTAGGCCAGTCAAGTTATTCCACACTATTCTCAACAAACATTTTTTTGTATGGACCTCACTTTGTACATGGGGGCATTGTCATGCTGAAACAGGAAAGGGCCTTCCTCAAACTGTTGCCTCAAAGTTGGAAGCACAGAATAATCTAGAATATCACTGTATGCTGAAGTGTGAAGATTTCCCTTCACTGGAACGAAGGAGCCTGAACCATGAAAAACAGCCCCAGATGATTATTCTTCCTCCACCAAACTTTACAGTTGGCACTATGCATTGGGGCATGTAGCGTTCTACTGGCATCTGCCAAACCCAGATTCGGCAGATGGTGAAGCATGATTCATCACTCCAGAGAATGCATTTCCACTGCTCCAGTCCAATGGCGGCGAACTTTAGTGATTGTTGCAACCGAGAATAGACGTGTTATGCAAATATGCGTAACTAAGCGAGATATTTGAGCGTTATGTGCTTCAGCACTCGGCGGTCCCATTCTGTGAGCTTGTGTGGCCTACAACTTCGCGGCTGAGCCGTAGTTGCTCGTAGACGTTTCCACTTCACAATAACAGCACTTGCAGTTGACCGAGGAAGTTCTTGTTGGCAAGGTGGCATCCTATGATGGTGCCACGTTGAAAGTCACTGAGCTCTTCAGTAAGACCATTCTACTGCCAATGTTTGTGTATGGAGATTGCATGGCTGTGTGCTCAATTTTATAAACCTGTCAAGAACGGGTGTGGCTGAAATAGCCAAATACACTAATTTGAAGGGATGTCCACATATTTTTGTTTATATAGTGTATCTCATTAAGTCACTGTGGTCTTCTGACAGACAGGTACCTCAGTAAGTCACTGTGGTCTTCTGACAGACAGGTACCTCAGTAAGTCACTGTGGTCTTCTGACAGACAGGTACCTCAGTAAGTCACTGTGGTCTTCTGACAGACAGGTACCTCAGTAAGTCACTGTGGTCTTCTGACAGACAGGTACCTCAGTAAGTCACTGTGGTCTTCTGACAGACAGGTACCTCAGTAAGTCACTGTGGTCTTCTGACAGACAGGTACCTCAGTAAGTCACTGTGGTCTTCTGGTCTCAGTAAGTCACTGTGGTCTTCTGACAGACAGGTACCTTCTGACAGACAGGTACCTCAGTAAGTCACTGTGGTCTTCTGAGTACGTCACTGTGGTCTTCTGAGAGACAGGTACCTCAGTAAGTCACTGTGGTCGTCTGACAGACAGGTACCTCAGTAAGTCACTGTGGTCTTCTGACAGACAGGTACCTCAGTACGTCACTGTGGTCGTCTGACAGACAGGTACCTCAGTAAGTCACTGTGGTCTTCTGACAGACAGGTACCTCAGTAAGTCGCTGAATCGCATTCCCCTCATTTCACACTCACCATGAAATCACATTTTCTAGCTGGGAGTTTATGCCATTGACTTCCTGGAAGTCAGCCATTCTCAACATTCCACCCCTATCAAAGGGGGCATAGCAACCCAGAGCAGCTCAAACAGGTTACGTTGAGAAAGAGGCCTGAATACTGACAAGAGCACCATTAGGATTCCACAGATCACTAGCACTGTCACAGCTTCCACCACACAGGGCTATATATTGTTCTTCTTAAAACAGCTACACATTGTGCTAGAAGAACATAATGATCTAGTGGGATGGCCCCAAAACGTTCCTATACGCAGACATTAAGTAAACAGCATGACAACGCACTACATTCCGTAATGGTGATCTGCAGTGTTTCACATCAGTTCATTGGGGCGGCAGGGTAGCATAGTGGTTAGAGCGTTGGACTAGTAACCGAAAGGTTGCAAGTTCGAATCCCTGAGCTGACAAGGTACTTATCTGTCATTCTGCCCCTGAACAGGCAGTTAACCCACAAATAATAATTTGTTCTTAACTAACTTGCCTAGTTAAATAAATATGGTTTTTGAAAAACGGCCTCTTCTTGTTTAAACTGCCTAGTTTGTAGGACAGAAGCTCAAACAAAAGAACCTGCCAAGTTACCCATAACCCATGAAGCATCCTGCATTCCCTACAGCATCCTGCTTTACCTACAGCATCCTGCATTCCCTACAGCATCCTGCATTCCCTACAGCATCCTGCATTCTTCCTGCATTCCCTACAGCATCCTGCATTCCCTACAGCATCCTGCATTCCCTACAGCATCCTGCATTCCCTACAGCATCCTGCATTCCCTACAGCATCCTGCATTCCCTACAGCATCCTGCATTCCCTACAGCATCCTGCATTCCCTACAGCATCCTGCATTCCCTACAGCATCCTGCATTCCCTACAGCATCCTGCATTCCTACAGCATCCTGCATTCCCTACAGCATCCTGCATTCCCTACAGCATCCTGCATTCCCTACAGCATCCTGCATTCCCTACAGCATCCTGCATTCCCTACAGCATCCTGCATTCCCTACAGCATCCTCCCTACAGCATCCTGCATCCTGCATCCTGCATTCCCTACAGCATCCCTACAGCATCCTGCATTCCCATATCCTGCATTCAGCATCCTGCATTCCCTACAGCATCCTGCATTCCCAGCATCCTGCACAGCATTCATTCCCTACAGCTCCTACAGCATCCTGCATTCAGCATCCTGCACAGCATCCTGCATTCCCTACAGCATCCTGCATTCCCTACAGCATCCTGCATTCCCTACAGCATCCTGCATTCCCTACAGCATCCTGCATTCCCTACAGCATCCTGCAATCCCTACAGCATCCTGCATTCCCTACAGCATCCTGCATTCCTTACAGCAAATGAACAACAATTGATTGTCACACTTATTGCAAAGTTTTTAAAAAAGTGACACTTCTTCAGGTTCGACATGAGTTTGGCTGAAACAGAAGTGTTGTAGATAATGTTGTTTATCAGGAGACACCTAGTTTCTTGACGTAAACAAAACAAATCACTCCTCAGAGATCATCATCTCCAAACATAAACGGCCAAACGTTGCAGATGCCTTTTGGACACAAGCCTCAACTGGTACGGCCCAAAGGGGAAGGTGACAGTGGTGTTTCGTTGACTCTCCTCCTCACCTGACGCTCACATTGTTTCCCCAGCTGATAAATGATAGCTCCAACTCCGTCTAAATATGGAGTGATGCATTTCTACAGCCTGGGCTGCCTATTAATCAGAACCCTGTCGTTTGTCAACCCCCCTGTCAATCCTCTGAGCTCTGAATGGCGAGGAACGGCCCGGTGACAGAGCCATCATTGTGTCTCAGTCGGGGACCTCCGTTTTATCCTGTGGGAAATGTCTGGAGGAAGATGTATTTGCATGTTCCTGGTTTCAAAATTGGATGTCACTGCACTCTGTTGCCATTTTGGGCTCCAACCTGTCAGGAAACGGAAGGCTACGGTCGCTAACAGAACATCGCTGTCATTGCGCCTGTCAGTGTGACCAATTCCCTTCATGTCATGTGCAATATGGTACAGCGCAGTTCATTGCCACATCACAGTGCTTCAACGTTTGTGTTCTTATAGAAGGATGTATTACAAATCCAGTCATGATAATAAACCATAAACCTAAACAGTATTTCATGATCTGTTAATAATTATTTGGGGTATCCCTCTAAAATAACTGATACAGAGAGCCTCCTTGAATAGGGTGTGATTCTGTAGTGAGAGAGCATATCTGGATGCCTAGGATTACTCCCCCCTGTCTCACTACATGTCTATAGTCCTGTCCATGCTCTGTTCCTGGGTACACAACTGCATGCGCTCCCTGGACTGGTGCCCGTCTGCCCGATCAGATCCCCTTCAAATCAAATCAAACGTTATTTGTCGCATGCACCGAAGGCAACGTGTGTGTAGACCTTACCGTGAAATACTTACTTACAAGCCCTTAATCAACAGTGCAATTCAAGAACAAGTTAAGAAAATATTGATCAAATAAACTAAAGTAAAAAATAATTAAAAGTAACACAATAGAATAACAATAACGAGGCTATATACAGGGGTGTACCGGTGTCAAGGTAATTTGTACATGTAGGTAGGGGTGAAGTGACTCTGCATAGATAATAAACAGTGAGTAGCAGCAGTGTACATGTAGGTAGGGGTGAAGTGACTCTGCATAGATAATAAACAGTGAGTAGCAGCAGTGTACATGTAGGTAGGGGTGAAGTGACTCTGCATAGATAATAAACAGTGAGTAGCAGCAGTGTACATGTAGGTAGGGGTGAAGTGACTCTGCATAGATAATAAACAGTGAGTAGCAGCAGTGTACATGTAGGTAGGGGTGAAGTGACTATGATAGATAATAAACAGTGAGTAGCAGCAGTGTACATGTATAATAAACAGTGAGTAGCAGCAGTGTACATGTAGGTAGGGGTGAAGTGACTATGCAGAGATAATAAACAGTGAGTAGCAGCAGTGTACATGTAGGTAGGGGTGAAGTGACTATGCATAGATAATAAACAGTGAGTAGCAGCAGTGTACATGTAGGTAGGGGTGAAGTGACTATGCATAGATAATAAACAGTGAGTAGCAGCAGTGTACATGTAGGTAGGGGTGAAGTGACTGCAGAGATAATAAACAGTGAGTAGCAGCAGTGTACATGTAGGTAGGGGTGAAGTGACTATGCATAGATAATAAACAGTGAGTAGCAGCAGTGTACATGTAGGTAGGGGTGAAGTGACTAGCAGTGAGTAGCAGCAGTGTAGGTAGGGGTGAAGTGACTAGGTAGGGGTGAAGTGACTGCAGAGATAATAAACAGCGAGTAGCAGCAGTGTACATGTAGGTAGGGGTGAAGTGACTGCAGAGATAATAAACAGCGAGTAGCAGCAGTGTACAAAACAAAAGGGGGGTCAATGTAAATAGTCTGGTGGCCATTTGATTAATTGGTCAGCAGGCTTATGGCTTGGGGGTAGAAGCTGTTAAGGAGCCTTTTGGTCCTAGACTTGGCGCTCCGGTAGCAGAGAAAACAGTCTATGACTTGGGTGACTGGTGTCTCTGACAATTTTTGGGGGGCTTTCCTCTGACACTGGCTAGTATATAGGTTCTGGATGGCAGGAAGCTTGGCCCAAGTGATGTACTGGGCCGTACGCACTACCCTCTGTAGTGCCCTTTGTTACATTGTTGTACAGTGAAACATTATCATCTTGCCTTGAAAATTAGAACCTGGTTTGAAAGCCAAAGCACACTGCTCACATCTAGGAAAAGGGAAAACCTGTGAAATAGATACATATCCTAGACTGTTCTCGTGGCTTTGGAAATGAATGCCTTTGTCGTCATTTAGGTTGTATGAAATATGTATGAAACATGACAGGATCATCGTTCCTGCATTGTTGGGAAGGGCATGTAAATAAGCATTTCAAAGTTACACTAAACCTGTTGTTTTATGAAGCACGTGACAAAAAAACACTGGATTTCATTTTTGATTTGTTCCCATTTAAATCGGCATTCGACCTCCCCTCCGGTTCCTATGGGTTTGACATAACAAAATACCCCATGTGTTCATCTACTGTCCTTCAACCCTTCCTAAACCATCAACCCTTCCTAAACCATCCACCCTTCCTAAACCATCAACCCTTCCTAAACCATCAACCCTTCCTAAACCATCAACCCTTCCTAAACCATCAACCCTTCCTAAACCATCAACCCTTCCTAAACCATCAACCCTTCCTAAACCATCAACCCTTCCTAAACCATCAACCCTTCCTAAACCATCCACCCTTCCTAAACCATCAGTGTACATGGTAGGTACTGCATAGATAATAAACAGTGAGTAGCAGCACCCTTCCTAAACCATCAACCCTTCCTAAACCATCCACCCTTCCTAAACCATCCACCCTTCCTAAACCATCCACCCTTCCTAAACCATCCACCCTTCCTAAACCATCAACCCTTCCTAAACCATCAACCCTTCCTAAACCATCAACCCTTCCTAAACCATCAACCCTTCCTAAACCATCAACCCTTCCTAAACCATCAACCCTTCCTAAACCATCAACCCTTCCTAAACCATCCACCCTTCCTAAACCATCAACCCTTCCTAAACCATCCACCCTTCCTAAACCATCAACCCTTCCTAAACCATCCACCCTTCCTAAACCATCCACCCTTCCTAAACCATCAACCCTTCCTAAACCATCAACCCTTCCTAAACCATCAACCCTTCCTAAACCATCCACCCTTCCTAAACCATCCACCCTTCCTAAACCATCAACCCTTCCTAAACCATCAACCCTTCCTAAACCATCAACCCTTCCTAAACCATCAACCCTTCCTAAACCATCCACCCTTCCTAAACCATCAACCCTTCCTAAACCATCAACCCTTCCTAAACCATCCACCCTTCCTAAACCATCCACCCTTTCTAAACCATCAACCCTTCCTAAACCATCAACCCTTCCTAAACCATCCACCCTTCCTAAACAATCAACCCTTCCTAAACCATCAACCCTTCCTAAACCATCCACCCTTCCTAAACCATCAAACCTTCCTAAACCACCCACCCTTCCTAAACCATCAACCATCAACATCAATCAGTAATTTAGTTTAATGATGAGGTGGAAAGGTTTCACAATGGGAAGTACAACATATAGTAGAGCCTGATTAAACCCTGGTTATGGAAGTAGAACATATAGTAGAGCCTGATTAAACCCTGGTTATGGAAGTAGAACACGTAGCATATCCTGATTAAACCCTGGTTAGGGAAGTAGAACATATAGTAGAGCCTGATTAAACCCTGGTTAGGGAAGTAGAACATATAGCACAGCCTGATTAAACCCTGGTTATGGAAGTACAACATATAGTAGAACCTGATTAAACCCTGGTTAGGGAAGTAGAACATATAGTAGAGCCTGATGAAACCCTGGTTATGGAAGTAGAACACGTAGCATATCCTGATTAAACCCTGGTTAGGCAAGTAGAACATATATTAGAGCCTGATTAAACCCTGGTTAGGAAAGTAGAACATATAGCACAGCCTGATTAAACCCTGGTTATGGAAGTAGAACATATAGTAGAGCCTGATTAAACCCTGGTTAGGGAAGTAGAACATGTAGCACAGCCTGATTAAACCCTGGTTAGGGAAGTAGAACATGTAGCATAGCCTGATTAAACCCTGGTTAGGGAAGTAGAACATGTAGCATAGCCTGATTAAACCCTGGTTAGGGAAGTAGAACATGTAGCATAGCCTGATTAAACCCTGGTTAGGGAAGTAGAACACGTAGCGTAGCCTGATTAAACCCTG
Organism: Oncorhynchus keta; assembly: GCF_023373465.1. Lineage (NCBI taxonomy): Eukaryota > Metazoa > Chordata > Actinopteri > Salmoniformes > Salmonidae > Oncorhynchus > Oncorhynchus keta. Next base: position 18,032 of record NW_026291009.1, on the reverse strand, counting down.
GTTAGGGAAGTAGAACATGTAGCATAGCCTGATTAAACCCTGGTTAGGGCAGTAGAACACGTAGCATAGCCTGATTAAACCCTGGTTAGGGAAGTAGAACATATAGCATAGCCTTTAACCCTGTAGTATATGTACAGTCATGGCCAAAAGTTTTGAGAAAGACACAAATATACATTTTCACCAAGTCTGCTGCCTCAGTTTGTATGATGGCAATTTACATATACTCCAGAATGGTATGATGAGTGATCAGATGAATTTCAATTAATTGCAAAGGTCTCTTTGCCATGCAAATGAACTGAATCCCCCTGAAACAACATTTCCACTGCACAAAAGGACCAGCTGAGATCATGTCAGTGATTCTCTCGTTGACACAGGTGTGAGTGTTGACGAGGACAAGGCTGGAGATCACTCTGTCATGCTGATTGAGTTCGAAAAACAGCCTGGAAGCATCAAAAGGAGGGTGCTTGGAAACTTTGTTCTTCCTCTGCCAACCATGGTTACCTGCAAGGAAACACGTGCCGTCATCATTGCTTTGCACAAAAAGGGCTTCACAGGCAAGGATATTGCTGCCAGTAAGATTGCAGCTAAATCAACCATTAATCAGATCATCAAGTACTTCAAGGAGAGCAGTTCAATTGTTGTGAAGAAGGCTTCAGGGCTTCAGGAATGGCAGCAGGCAGGTGTGAGTGCACCTGCACTCACAGTGAGGCAAAGACATTTGGAGGATGGCCCTGTGTCAAGAAGGGCAGCAAAGAACCCACTTCTCTCCAGGAAAAACATCAGGGACAGACTGATATTCTTCAAAAGGTACAGGGATTGGACTGCTGAGGACTGGGGTAAAGTCATTTTCTCTGATGAATCCCCTTTCCGATTGTTTGGGGCATCCGGAAAAAAAGCTTGTCCGGAGAAGACAAGCTGAGCGCTACCATCAGTCCTGTGTCATGCCAACAGTAAAGCATCCCGAGACCATTCATGTGTGGGGTTGCTTCTCAGCCAAGGGAGTGGGCTCACTCACAATTTTGCCTAAGAACACAGCCATGAATAATGAATGGTACCAACACATCCTCTGAGAGCAACTTCTCCCAACCAGCCAGGAACAGTTTGATGACGAACAATAACTTTTCCAGCATGATGGATCACCTTGCCATAAGGCAAAAGTGATAACTAAGTGGCTCGGGGAACAAAACATCGATATTTTGGGTCCATGGCCAGGAAACTCCCCAGACCTTAATCCCATTGAGAACTTGTGGTCAATCCTCAAGAGGCGGGTGGACAAACAAAAACCCACAAATTCTGACAAACTCCAAGCATTGATTATGCAAGAATGGGCTGCCATCATTCAGGATGTGGCCCAGAAGTTAATTGACAGCATGCCAGGGCAGATTGCAGAGGTCTTGAAAAAGAAGGGTCAACACTGCAAATAATGACTCTTTGCATCAACTTCATGTAAGTGTCAATAAAAGCCTTTGACACGTATGAAATGCTTGTAATTATACTTCAGTATTCCATAGTAACATCTGACAAATATCTAAAGACACTGAAGCAGCAAACTTTGTGGAAATTCATATTTGTGTCATTCTCCAAACGTTTGGCCACGACTGTACATATCTACCTCAATGACCTCGTACCCAGTACTTCAGTACTGGTACCACGTGTATGTAGCCATGTTATCATTACTCATTGTGTATTTATTCCTCCTGTGGTTATTTTTCTATTATTCCAGATCTTCTTCTCTCTCTGCATTGTTGGGAAGGAATGTAAGCATTCCGTTGTTAGTCTACACCTGCTGTTTTAGAAGCATTGATTTGATTAAACAATATGGATACAACTTCACCGTGGTGTAAAATGTACTGTACTTTTCTTCCCGACAAAGGAAGATGAGGCGATTGGAGGTTCCAAATTAGAATTTAAACGACACGATATTCACACCTGACATTCACAAACGGCTGTAACGCTGGCGCTCTGTAGTAATCATTGGTGGAACAGCAGGTGTCCCGGCCTCCACAGATTGCAGTTGCAGTGTCTCTTACACAACCCATATATACCTCACCAACACCCGGTGGTTAGGAAATAATAACACCTAAATGTGGAACATTTGCTCGGAAGAGGAAAGTGGGGTGTAAGAATCAGATATGTGAAATAACAATAAGAAAAGAAGGTGTTCAAGGCCAAGAATACAGAAGTATGATTGAATTGATGTATTTTATTATCTTCAAGGATGCCCAGCCTACATGGGCTTATAAGACCCTGGAGCTAAATGAAATAATCATGTACTATACACTGAGTATACCAGACATTAGGAACACCTTCTTAATATTGATTTGCCCCCCCCCCCCTCCCATTTGAACAGCCTCATTTCGTCAGGGCATGGCCTCTACAAGGTGTCAAAGGCATTCCACAGGGATGCTGGTCCATGTTGTGTCAAGTTGGCTGGATGTCCTTTGGGTAGTGAACCATTATTGATACACACAGGAAACTGTTGAGCGTGAAAAACTCAGCAGCGTTACAGTTCAAACTGGTCCACCTCGCACCTACTACTATATCCTGTTCAAAGGCATTTCAATATTTTGACTTGCCCATTCACCCTTTGAGTGGCACAAATACACAATCCATGTCTCAATTGTATCAAGGCTTAAAAATCCTTATTTAACCTGTCTACTAACCTTCATCTACACTGATTGAAGTTGATTTAACAAGTGACATCAATAAGGAAACATCACTCTCACCTGGATTGACCTGGCCAATCTATGTCATGGAAACAACAGGTGTTCTTAATGTTTTGTATTCTCAGTGTATATTTACAAACCCATATTTGAGCCATACTACAGTGTTGTCATATCTTTCTTCATGTCCTGTTTTAAACTATCACTGTAGCTTATTGTATGTCCAGTTCTAAATGAATAGATACATTAACACCTGTTGGTAAAGATATTAACTTATACAATGGCACATGTGAGATAACAAACAGAGTGAGAACTGTAGAGTGAGATAACAGAGTGAGAACTGTAGAGTGAGAACTGTAGAGTGAGATAACAAACAGAGTGAGAACTGTAGAGTGAGAACTGTAGAGTGAGATAACTGTAGAGTGAGATAACAAACAGAGTGAGAACTGTAGAGTGAGAACTGTAGAGTGAGATAACTGTAGAGTGAGAACTGTAGAGTGAGAACTGTAAAGTGAGAACTGTAAAGTGAGAACTGTAGTGTGAGAACTGTAGAGTGAGAACTGTAGAGTGAGAACTGTAGAGTGAGATAACTGTAGAGTGAGAACTGTAGAGTGAGAACTGTAGAGTGAGAACTGTAGAGTGAGAACTGTAGAGTGAGAACTGTAGAGTGAGATAACTGTAGAGTGAGAACTGTAGAGTGAGAACTGTAGAGTGAGAACTGTAGAGTGAGAACTGTAAAGTGAGAACTGTAGAGTGAGAAGTGTAGAGTGAGAACTGTAGAAGAGATAACTGAGAACTGTAGAGTGAGAACTAGAGTGAGATAAGTATAGAGTGAGAACTGTAGAGTGAGATAACTGTAGAGTGAGAACTGTAGAGTGAGAACTGTAGAGTGAGAACTGTAGTGAGAACTGTAGAGTGAGATAACTGTAGAGTAAGATAACTATAGAGTGAGAACTGTAGAGTGAGATAACTGTAGAGTAAGATAACTATAGAGTGAGAACTGTAGAATGAGAACTGTAGAGTGAGAACTGTAGAGTGAGATAAGTATAGAGTGAGAACTGTAGAGTGAGAACTGTAGAATGAGAACTGTAGAGTGAGAACGGTAGAGTGAGAACTGTAGAGTGAGATAACTGTAGAGTGAGAACTGTAGAGTGAGAACTGTAGAGTGAGATAAGTATAGAGTGAGAACAGTAGAGTGAGAACAGTAGAGCGAGATAACTGTAGAGTGAGAACTGTAGAGTGAGATAAGTATAGAGTGAGAACTGTAGAGTGAGAACTATAGAATGAGAACTGTAGAGTGAGAACTGTAGAATGAGAACTGTAGAGTGAGAACTGTAGAGTGAGAACTGTAGAGTGAGAACTGTAGAGTGAGAACTGTAGAGTGAGAACTGTAGAGTGAGAACTGTAGAGTGAGAACTGTAGAGTGAGATAACTGTAGAGTGAGAACTGTAGAGTGAGATAAGTATAGAGTGAGAACTGTAGACAACAACCTGCCCGCTTGACCCTATCCCCTCCTCTCTTCTCCAGACCATTTCCGGAGACCTTCTCCCTTACCTCACCTCGCTCATCAACTCATCCCTGACCGCTGGCTACGTCCCTTCTGTCTTCAAGAGAGCGAGAGTTGCACCCCTTCTGAAAAAACCTACACTCGATCCCTCCGATGTCAACAACTACAGACCAGTATCCCTTCTTTCTTTTCTCTCCAAAACTCTTGAACGTGCCGTCCTTGGCCAGCTCTCCCGCTATCTCTCTCAGAATGACCTTCTTGATCCAAATCAGTCAGGTTTCAAGACTAGTCATTCAACTGAGACTGCTCTTCTCTGTATCACGGAGGCGCTCTGCACCGCTAAAGCTAACTCTCTCTCCTCTGCTCTCATCCTTCTAGACCTATCGGCTGCCTTCGATACTGTGAACCATCAGATCCTCCTCTCCACCCTCTCCGAGTTGGGCATCTCCGGCGCGGCCCACGCTTGGATTGCGTCCTACCTGACAGGTCGCTCCTACCAGGTGGCGTGGCGAGAATCTGTCTCCTCACCACGCGCTCTCACCACTGGTGTCCCCAGGGCTCTGTTCTAGGCCCTCTCCTATTCTCGCTATACACCAAGTCACTTGGCTCTGTCATAACCTCACATGGTCTCTCCTATCATTGCTATGCAGACGACACACAATTAATCTTCTCCTTTCCCCTTCTGATGACCAGGTGGCGAATCGCATCTCTGCATGTCTGGCAGACATATCAGTGTGGATGACGGATCACCACCTCAAGCTGAACCTCGGCAAGACGGAGCTGCTCTTCCTCCCGGGAAGGACTGCCCGTTCCATGATCTCGCCATCACGGTTGACAACTCCATTGTGTCCTCCTCCCAGAGCGCTAAGAACCTTGGCGTGATCCTGGACAACACCCTGTCGTTCTCAACTAACATCAAGGCGGTGGCCCGTTCCTGTAGGTTCATGCTCTACAACATCCGCAGAGTACGACCCTGCCTCACACAGGAAGCGGCGCAGGTCCTAATCCAGGCACTTGTCATCTCCCGTCTGGATTACTGCAACTCGCTGTTGGCTGGGCTCCCTGCCTGTGCCATTAAACCCCTACAACTCATCCAGAACGCCGCAGCCCGTCTGGTGTTCAACCTTCCCAAGTTCTCTCACGTCACCCCGCTCCTCCGCTCTCTCCACTGGCTTCCAGTTGAAGCTCGCATCCGCTACAAGACCATGGTGCTTGCCTACGGAGCTGTGAGGGGAACTGCACCTCAGTGCAGGCTCTGATCAGGCCCTACACCCAAACAAGGGCACTGCGTTCATCCACCTCTGGCCTGCTCGCCTCCCTACCACTGAGGAAGTACAGTTCCCGCTCAGCCCAGTCAAAACTGTTCGCTGCTCTGGCCCCCCAATGGTGGAACAAACTCCCTCACGACGCCAGGACAGCGGAGTCAATCACCACCTTCCGGAGACACCTGAAACCCCACCTCTTTAAGGAATACCACTATAGAATGAGAACTGTAGAGTGAGAACTGTAGAGTGAGAACTGTAGAGTGAGAACTGTAGAGTGAGATAACTATAGAGAGAACTGTAGAGTGAGAACTGTAGAGAACTGAGAACTGTAGAGTGAGATAACTGTAGAGATAACTGAGAACTGTGTGAGAGTGAGAACTGTAGAGTGAGATAACTGAGTGAGAACTGTAGAGATAAGAGTGAGAACTGTAGAGTGAGAACTGTAGAGTGAGAACTGTAGAGTGAGAACTGTAGAGTGAGATAAGTATAGAGTGAGAACTGTAGAGTGAGAACTGTAGAGTGAGAACTGTAGAGTGAGAACTGTAGAGTGAGATAAGTATAGAGTGAGAACTGTAGAGTGAGATAACTGTAGAGTGAGAACTGTAGAGTGAGATAACTAACAAAGAGTGAGAACTAAAAGAGTGAGATAAGAGTGAGAGGAGAGTGAGATAACGGCAAGCAGAGTGAGAAAATGGCAAACCCGAGTGAGATAATGTCAAACAGAGTGAGATAACAAACAAAGTGAGATAACAAACAGTAGCAGTAACTAGACCTTCCTTATTTTCTCTCTACATTTTCTCGTAGCAGTCTCACGTTGGGATTAAATGACATGTTGACTCATAGTGTTTCATTTTCACTGAATGTTTCAGGTGTGAAGATACATCAATCATATATCAATCATATATCAATGATGTTTTATGTTCTATTCAACTCAGAGAGCAGCTACATTACGTTGGACCCCTCAGTGGTGTACTGGATAAATATTGCACCCTGGAGCCTACTGCCATGACTGTTAGTGTTGATACTAATGACAGAGGTTCTGTCCCTCCTGAGTCAATGGGTCCCCTTGGTTTTCACACACACTCCATTACAACAGAGCACACTATGTACTTCCAATGCCATTTCAACCCAGTTGTATTCACAATGTTTCTTAATCCTGGTCCTGGGGACACAAAGGGGGGCACATTTCGTTTTTTTGCCCCGTCACTAAACAGCTGATTCAAGTGATCAACTAATCCTCAAGCTTTGATGATTTGAATCAGGCGTGTAGTGCTCGGGGTAAAAACTAAACTGTGTGCCCACGTTGGGTCCCCAGGACCGCTATTAAGGAAACATTGTACATGGTTAAGTTGATCGGGGTCATGAAAACCAGCAGTATTATGGGAGAACAACAGAGGTGCTTATGTAAAGCACAAATGCGATTGAAAATGTAATCATTGTTGGGTCGTGCAGGATTTAGGACGGTCCCTTTGTTCCATCAGGGATGGGCGTGAGCACACACTGTGATATTGTTGTTCCTTGTATCCGTTTTAAATGGTTCTAAACAAATGTATAATATCTCATGTTTTGTGGCAAATACAGATCGGAAACTAAATGGATAAAAATGTCAAGATGTGTTGTTGTTATGATTGCATGTTCTCTAATTAGGCATCTCTTTTGTTTGACCTAAAAACATCCGTCTCCTATTAATTAGCTGATGCTAATAATAAGCAGGAACAACTGTACGGTCAGGTACAACATTTGATGAGTTTGTGAACATGAACATCTATTCTGGTAGAAAGACTAATAAGCACCAGCTATATTATATGCCTTATGGTCTCCCTTCATAACTTAGTGAAGCTACAGTATAGCAGATTATGATGGCTGTGAAATAACACACTGTCAAAGCACTGATCAGGGCATTTTGCAGTGTCAGACAGAGGCTTTATTCCCTGGAATAACACCGTTCTGCTTATTATGGGATGTGTAGAGTCAACTAGGGGACTCTTCGAGGGGACTAGGGGACTCTACAAGTAAGTGCCATCATACCTGAGCCTGTGACATATTGTGTCTGTAGATCAATGCTGTTATACCTATTGGTGGTCCAGTTCAGAGGGCAACAAAACCTTTTCCATTCGCCATATGACTTAACGTTGGTTTTGCATGTACCGATCCCTGCTCAGTTTTCCTTCCTCTGTGCATATGAAGAGGAATCGGAGTACGCTCCTTTCTTTTCTGAAAGACTGCAGTGTGGGGGAATGCTAATTACGCCGAACGCCCTTTTGGCGTAATACGGATGATAATTACAGTTTAGCTGCAGACAGACGTCTCATGTTAGCGCTTAATTAAACTCCCATAAAGACGAGGGGACTCCAGATAAGAGACAGGGTGAATCCACAAAGCATAACCAGGCCTTTGGAGTGATGGGAGACTATAGACATAGAGACGTGAGTTACTACTAAAAGCCACAGGCTAAATACTGAGCCCAAATCAAGCTTTCACCTTTCATCACAACCCCCCCCCTCATTAACGTGATTAGTCTAATTCATCTGTATATCGGGGTGATGTTACTTTTGGTCCTTGACCAGTAGAGGGGGCATCTTACCTCCAAAGAACACAGATAATGTATGAAAATCTTTAGCTACGGTATTGCGCCATTGCAAACAAAAAAATATGTCACAAATGCAGTATAGGGATTCTGATTCATCAATGAATCATTGTCAGAAAATCCTTCCTTATCTCTGCTTCTGCACATGTAATGCTACCAAATAAAGCCCACTGTTGCCCCATACCATATACATTCATACAGTTGTACAATTGGCTTATGTGTTGGTATTGTTATGAAGCCCTTGTAAAGGGATGTGAACTGTACATTTAACAGTTGACTATATAAGAAATGATTGCCAAATAATTTTGAGGAAATAATCATTGCCAGCGCCAGCAAACAAATCTGAAAGTGAACTGGTACATCGAAGGCCTTTTAGCCACCTTATCGGTTGAGCACTATAAGAGGTAATAACACTGCTATTTGCTACTAAATATACAATACTGTATTTACTACAGTCGTGGCCAAAAGTTTTGAGAATGACACAAATATACATTTTTACAAAGTCTGCTGCCTCAGTTTGTATGATGGCAATTTGCATGTTCTCCAGAATGTTATGAAACGTGATCAGATGAATTGCAAGTAAATGCAATGTCCCTCTTTGCCATGCAAATGAACTGAATCCCCCCAAAAACATTTACCCTGCATTTCAGCCCTGCCACAAAAGGACCAGCTGACATTATGTCAGTGATTCTCTCGTTAACACAGGTGTGAGTGTTGATGAGGACAAGGCTGGAGATCACTCTGTCATGCTGTTTGAGTTCGAATAACAGACTGGAAACTTCAAAAGGAGGGTGGTGCTTGAAAACCTTGTTCTTCCTCAGTCAACCATGGTTACCTGCAAGGAAACACGTGCTGTCATCATTGCTTTGCACAAAAAGGGTTTCACAGGCAAGGATATTACTGCCAGTAAGATTGCACCTAAATCAACCATGTATCGGATCATCAAGAACTTCAAGGAGAGCAGTTCAATTGTTGTGAAGAAGGCTTCAGGGCGCACAAGAAAGTCCAGCAAGCGCCAGGACCGTCTCCTAAAGTTGATTCAGCTGTGGGATCGGTGCACCACCAGTACAAAGTTTTCTCAGAAATGGCAGCATCTGCACTCACAGTGAGGCAAGGACCTTTGGAGGATGGCCTGGTGTCAAGAAGGGCAACAAAGAAACCCCTTCTCTCCAGGAAAAACATCAGGGACAGACTGATATTCTGCAAAAGGTAAAGGGATTGGACTGCTGAGGACTGAGGTAAAGTCATTTTCTCTGATGAATCCCCTTTCAGATTGTTTGGGACATCCGGAAAAAAGTCCGGAGAAGACAAGGTGAGCGCTACCATCAGTTCTGTGTCATGCCAACAGTAAAGCACCCTGAGACCATTCATGTGTGGGGTTGCTTCTCAGCCAAGGGAGTGGACTCACTCACAATTTTGCCTAAGAACACAGCCATGAATAAAGAATGGTACCAATACATCCTCCGAGAGCAACTTCTCCCAACGGTCCAGGAACAGTTTGGTGACAAACAATGCCTTTTCCAGCATGATAGAGCACCTTGCCATAAGGCAAAAGTGATAACTAAGTGGCTCGGGGAACAAAACATAAATACTTTGGGTTCATGGCCAGGAAACTCCCCAGACCTTAATCCCATTGAGAATTTTTGGTCAATCCTCAAGAGGCTGGTGGACAAACAAAAACCCACAAATTCTGACAAATTCTGACAAACTCCAAACATTGATTATGCAAGAATGGGCTGCCATCATTCAGGATGTGGCCCAAAAGTTAATTGACAGCATACCAGGGCGGATTGCAGAGGTCTTGAAAAAGAAAGGTCAACACTGCTAATATTGACTCTTTGCATCAACTTCATGTAATTGTCAATAAAAGCCTTTGGCACTTATGAAATGCTTGTAATTATACTTCAGTATTCCATAGTAACATCTGACAAAAAATATCTAAAGACACTGAAGCAGCAAACTTTGTGGAAATTAATATTTGTGTCATTCTCCAAACTTTTGGCCACGACTGTATATACACTACCATTCAAAAGTTTGGGGTCATTTACAAATGTCCTTGTTTTTGAAAGAAAAGAATGTGTTTGAAAGAAAAAACATCAAATTGATCAGAAATACAGTGTAGACAATTGTTAAGAAACGTCTGATTTTTATGGAATATCTACATAGGCGTACAAAGGCCCATTATCAGCAACCATTAGTCCTGTTCCAATGGCACATTGTGTTTATCATTTTTGGATCATTGAGGCATCTGTTTCTCAAACTAGACACTCTAATGTACTTGTCCTCTTGCTCAGTTTGCACCGGGGCCTCCCACTCCTCTTTCTTTTCTGGTTAGAGCCAGTTTGCGCTGTTCTGTGAAGGGACTATAGTACACAGCGTTGTACGAGATCTTCAGTTTCTTGGCAATTTCTCGCATGGAATAGCCTTCATTTCTCAGAACAAGAATAGATTGACGAGTTTCAGAAGAAAGTTGTTTCTGGCCATTTTGAGTCTGTAATCAAACCCACGACTATTTCAGCCACACCCGTTGATGACAGGTGTATAAAATTATAAAATTGAGCACACAGCCATTCAATCTCCATAGACAAATATTGACAGTGGCTAGTACTGAAGAGCTCAGTGACTTTCAACGTGGCACCGGTATAGGATGCCACCTTGGCCTTTCCAGCAAGTCAGTTTGTTAAATTTCTGCCCTGCTAGATCTGCCCTGGTCAACTGTAAGTGCTGTTATTGTGAAGTGGAAATGTCTAGGAGCAACAATAACCTTTGTGTAAAATGAATTAAATACAATAAAAAATCTCATAAATCTAAACACTATACCCTGTAATGACAAAGCGAAAACAGGTTTTTAGAAAAAAATACATTTTTTTACATAAATATTCAGAACCTTTGCTACAGTATGAGACTCAAAACTGAGCTCACGTGCATCATGTTTGCTTTGATCTTCTTTGAGATGCTTCTACAACTGGATTGGAGTCCACCTGTGGTAAATTCAATTTTATTGGACACGATTTGGAAAGGCACACAAAAATCAAATCAAATCAAATTTTATTGGTCACATACACATGGTTAGCAGATGTTAATGTGAGTGTAGTGTAATGCTTGTGCTTCTAGTTCTGACAATGCAGTAATATCTAACAAGTAATCTAACAAATTCACAACTACTACCTTATACACACAAATACACACAATTGTAAAGGTATGAATAAGACTATGTACATATAAATATATGGGTGAGCGATGGCCTGCATCAGTAGATGGTGTAGAATACAGTATATACATATGAGATGAGTAATGTAGGTTATGTAAACATTATTAAAGTGGTGTTATTTAAAGTGACTAGTGATACCTTTATTAAATTAATTTAAATGGCCAGAGATTTGAGTCTATATGTTGGCAGCAGCCTCTCTATGTTAGTGATGGCTGTTTAACAGTCTGATGGCCTTGAAGCTGAAAGAAGAATGTTTTTCAGTCTCTCAGGTCCCAGCTTTGATGCATCTGTACTGACCTCGCCTTCTGGATAATAACGGGGTGAACAGGCAGCGGCTCGGCTGGATGTTGTCCTTGATGATCTTTTTGGCTTTCTTGTGACATCACGTCCTGGAGTTTGCCCCCGGAGATGCGTTGTGCAGACTGCACTACCCTTTGGAGAGCCTTGCGGGTGAGGGTGGTGCAATTGCCGTACCAGGCGGGGATACAGCCCAACAGGATGCTCTCGATTGTGCATCTGTAAAGGTTTGTGACTGTTTTAGATGACAAGACACATTTCTTCAGCCTCCTGAGGTTGGAGTGGGTCTAGGGTATCAGGTAGGGTGGAGGTGATATGATCCTTGACTTGTCTCTCAAAGCACTTCATGATGACAGAAGTGAGTGCAATGGGGTGATAGTCATTTAGTTCAATTACCGTAGCTTTCTTGGGAACAGGAACAATGGTGGCTGTTTGAAGCCTGTGGAGACAACAGACTGGGATAGGGATTGGTTGAATATGTCCGTAAACACACCAGCCAGCTGATCTGCGCATGCTCTGAGGACGTAGCTAGGGATGCCGTCTGGGCAGGCAGCCCTGCGAGGGTTAACACGTTTAAATGTTTTACTCACGTTGGCCACGGAAAAGGAGAGCCCACAGGCTTTGGTAGCTGGCCGTGTCAGTGGCACTGTATTGTCCTCAAAGCTAGCAAAGAAGTTGCTTAATTTGTCTGGGAGCAAGACGTCGATGTCCGCGACTGGGCTTGTTTTCTTTTTGTCATCTGTGATTGACTGTAGACCCTGCCACATTCATCTCATGTTTGAGACATTGAATTGCGACTCTACTTTATCTCTGTACTGATGCTTTGCTTGTTTGAATGCCTTGCGGAGGGAATAGCTGCACTGTTTGTATTCAGTCATGTTTCCGGTCGCCTTGCCATGATTAAAAGCAGTGGTTTGCGCTTTCAGCTTTGCGCGAATGCTGCCATCAATCCACGGTTTCTGGTTCGGGAAGGTTTTAATAGTCACAGAGGGTACGGCATCTCCAATGCACTTGCATTGTCTGAGTTGTCTGAGTCAATGTTGTTGTCTGAGGCTATCCGGAACATATCCCAGTCCACGTGATCAAAGCAATCTTGAAGCGTGGAATACGATTGGTCAGACCAGCGTTGTATTGACCTGAGCACAGGCGTTTCCTGTTTTAGTTTCTGTCTGTAGGCTGGGAGCAACAACATGGAGTCATGGTCAGACTTGAACAAAGGCAGGGCGGGGGAGGGTTTCATGCATCGTGGAAGTTCGAGTAGCAATGATCCAGAATACTACCAGCTGGTGTCCCGCATCCGATATGCTATTAGAATTGAGGAAGTCTTGTTCTAAAATTTGCTTTGTTAAAATCCCCAGCTACAATAAATGCAGCCTCAGGATGTGTAGTTTCCAGTTTACATAGAGTCCAGTGAAGTTCATTCAGGGTCGACGAGGGATCTGCTTGGGGGGGGTTACACGGCTGTGAATACAATCAAAGAAAATTCTCTTGGAAGATAATTGTCACGAGTCCGACAGAGGGTGTTTCCCCTTCCCGGGCGGGTGGCGCTCGGCGGTCGTCATCACCGGCCTATTAGCTGCCACTGATTGTTTTTCCTCTCCCTCCTTGTATGTTTAGTGGTAGCACCTGTTCATGTTTAATTAGTTTGTCTTTAGACAGCCGGCCCGCCTGGTTGTTGTGCGGGATTATTTCTTTGTAACCTTCGGCTCTGTTGTAGAGGTACGTGTTTAGTGCCTAGTCGTGATTTTTTCCATTGTATTTTTTCCCCTGTGTTTGGGAACGTTACTTTTGTGAGCACCCTGTGGTGCGTTGGTGCTAGTAAAAGACGCACAGCATTGAACTCTGTCTCCTGCATTTGACTCCACACCCACGACACCCGGAGCATTACAGAATTCCGCACCTATCAGATTGATGGAGTCAGCAGGAGCAGCAGCCAACCCTCTCCCATCGATGGAGGAACGGGTTCTCCACCACACCACCGTCCTCCATCGGATCGGATCCGCGATGGATCAAGTGATTCAAGTGAGTCTCCTCTCTCCACCTTCGGCACCCACGGTTCCGGACTCCCCATCTCCCGACTCCAGCACCCTCCGTCTGGCGCTACCGAGGGCTTATGATGGAGCGGCGGCGGGGTTGCCAGGGGTTTCTGCTTCAGCTGGAGCTATACCTGGCCACCATCAGACCCATTCCCTCAGGAGCAGAGAGGGTGAGTGTCCTCATCTCCTGCCTCACGGGTCGTGCTCTGGAGTGGGCGAAGCTCAGTCTGGAATGGCCCAGACTCAGCGCGGGAGCACTACACAGAGTTTTCCTGCCGCTTCCGTGCCGTGTTTGATCACCCTCTAGATGGCCGAGCGGTGGGAGAACGACTATTTCATCTCAGGCAGGAGAAGAGGAGCGCCCAGGATTACGCTGGAGTTCCGGACCTTGGCAGCCGGATCTGGGTGGAAAGACAGGGCCCTTATGGACCACTACAGGTGTAGTCTCCGAGAGGGCGTCCGCCGGGAGTTAGCGTGTCGGGACACCACTCTGTCACTGGATCAGCTGATCGACATGTCCATTCGACTGGATAATCTGCTGGCTGCCCGCGGGCGTTCAGAGAGGGTTCTGTGCGTTCCACCACCCAGCCCCTCCGCTCCCATTCCCATGGAGTTGGGAGGGGCTACGCCGAGGGGTACCGGAGGAGGTGGCCTTCCCTGCACCAACTGTGGTCGGAGAGGGCACACGTCTGATCGGTGCTGGGGGTCCGTCTGGGAGTAGAGATGGCAGGCGGAACGCTTCTCGGTCACCCCAGGTGAGTCAGCATCAAACTCACCCAGAACCGCTTGTTGGCCATATGTTTGTCTTAATCTCTTTCCTTCACTTTTTTCCCTCTTCCCAGCATAGGGCGCTAGTCGATTCAGGCGCAGCTGGGAACTTTATGGATCGCGGACTCGCCCTTAAGTTAGGGGTTCCGCTGGTGCCGATAGATTCTCCTTTCTCCGTGCACTCCCTAGATAGCCGGCCATTAGGGTCAGGGATGGTCAGGGGAGACCACGGTCCTACTGGACATGGTGACGCAGGGGAATCATAGGGAGCGTATCAGTTTTTTTATTATTATTGATTCGCCTGCGTTTCCAGTGGTGCTGGGGACTCCCTGGCTGGCCCGGCACAATCCTAAAATTTCGTGGAGACAGGGGTTCTCCAGGGGTGGTCAGAGGAGTGTTCTGGAAGGTGTTTGGGAGTTTCCATCGGTGCCACGTCGGTGGAGAGTCCAGACCAGGGTTCCATGGTGTGCATTCCCCCAGTATGCCGATTTGGCAATCGCTTTCAGTAAAGTGAAAGCGACTAAATTACCCACTTATCGACCGGGGAAGGGATTGTACGATAGATCTCCAGGTGGACGCTGCGCTTCCCAAGAGTCACGTGTACCCGCTGTCCCAGGAGGAAACGTTGGCAATGAAGACATATGTCACGGAGTCGCTGGGACAGGGGTACATTCGGCCCTCCATTTCACCCGTCTCCTCGAGTTTCTTTTTTGTGAGGAAAAAGGAGGGAGGTTTGCGTCCGTGTATCGATTATAGAGGTCTAAACGCCATCACAGTGGGGTATAGTTACCCTCTACCTCTCATCGCTACGGCGGTGGAATCGTTCCACGGAGCGCAGTTCTTCACAAAACTGGATCTCAGGAGCGCGTATAGTCTGGTGCGTATTCGGAAGGGAGACGAGTGGAAAACCGCATTTAGTACTACATCCGGCCACTATGAGTACCTCGTCATGCCGTATGGGTTAAAGAATGCTCAGCCGTTTTCAATCCTTTGTAGACGAGATTCTCAGGGACCTGTGCGGGCAGGGAGTGGTTGTTTATATCGATGACATTCTGATCTACTCGGCCACTCACACCGCGCATGTGTCTCTGGTGCGCAAAGTGCTTGGTAGACTGCTGGAGCATGACCTATACGTCAAGGCTGAGAAATGTGTGTTCTCTAAACGAGCCGTCTCTTTTCTGGGATATCGCATTTCCACCTCGGGGTGGTGATGGAGGGTGACCGCATTAGGGCCGTGCGTAATTGGCCGACTCAACCACGGTAAAGGAGGTGCAGCGGTTTTTGGGTTTTGCCAACTACTACCGGAGGTTTTATCCGGGGTTTTGGCCAGATAGCGGCTCCCATTACCTCACTGCTGAAGGGGGCCCGGTGCGGTTGCAGTGGTCAGCACAGGCGGACAGAGCATTCAACAAGTTGAAGGCGCTGTTCACTGATGCGCCCGTGTTGGCGCATCCGGACCCCTCTCTAGCATTCATAGTGGAGGTGGACGCGTCCGAGGCTGGGGTGGGTGCCGTGCTATCACAGCGCTCGGGTACGCCACCAAAACTCCGCCCCTGCGCTTTCTTCTCAAGGAAGCTCAGCCCAGCGGAGCGTAACTATGATGTGGGGGATCGGGAGTTGCTAGCGGTGGTTAGAGCTCTGAAGGTGTGGAGACACTGGCTTGAGGGGCTAAGCACCCTTTTCTCATCTGGACCGACCACCAGAATCTGGAGTATATTCGGGCAGCTAGGAGACTTAACCCACGTCAGGCAAGGTGGGCCATATTCTTCACCCGGTTCCGGTTTACTTTGTCTTATAGACCGGGCTCCCAGAACGTGAAGGCTGACGCACTGTCCCGCCTTTACGACACCGAGATGGGTCCACCGAACCTACTCCCATCCTTCCCGCCTCAAAGCTGGTAGCCCCAGTGGTATGGGAGGTGGACTCGGACATCGAGCGGGCGTTACGGGCTGAACCCGCACCTCCTCAGTGTGCAGCGGGCGAAGGTACGTGCCGCTTGATGTTCGGGACAAGCTGATTCGGTGGGCTCACGTCCTACCCTCCTCGGGTCACCCTGGGGTGACGAGGACAGTGGGGAGCCTTCAGGGGAGGTATTGGTGGCCTACTTTGGTTAAGGACGTTAAGGGTTATGTCTCCTCTTGCTCAGTGTGCGCTCAGAGTAAGGCTCCTAGGCACCTTCCTAGAGGGAAGCTACAACCCCTCCCGTTCCACAGCGGCCATGGTCACATCTGTCCATAGATTTCCTGACCGATCTTCCGCCGTCTCAGGGAACACCGCGGTTCTAGTGATTGTGGATCGGTTTTCTAAGTCCTGCCGTCTCCTCCCGTTGCCCGGTATCCCTACAGCCCTGCAGACTGCGGAGGCATTATTTACCCATGTCTTTGGCACTACGGGGTGCCGGAGGACATCGTTTTTTCTGATCGGGGCCCCCAATTCACGTCTCGGGTATGGAGAGCGTTCATGGAACGCTTGGGGTCTCTGTCAGCCTGACCTCCGGTTATCACCCCAAGAGTAATGGGCAGGTGGAGAGAATGAACCAGGAGGTGGGTAGGTTTCTGCGGTCGTATTGCCAGGATCGGCCAGGGGAGTGGGCACGATACATTCCTGGGCTGAAATGGCTCAGAACTCACTACGCCACTCCTCTACTAACGTGTCCCCTTTTCAGTGTGTGTTGGGATACCAGCCGGTCCTGGCACCATGGCATCCGAGCCAGACCGAGGCTCCTGCGGTGGAGGAATGGGTACAGCGCTCCAAGGAGACCTGGAGGGCCGTCCAGGAATCTCTACGACAAGCGAGTGGACGGCAGAAGAGGAGTGCTGACCGCCACCGCAGTGAGGCCCCCGTGTTTGTACCGGGGGACAGGGTCTGGCTCTCGACCCGAAACCTACCTCTCCGCTTGCCCTGCCGGAAGCTGGGTCCGCAGTGTGTAGGGCCCTTTAAAGTCCTGAGGAGAATAAACAAGGTGTGTTATCGATTACAACTCCTTCCTATTATCGTATTAACCCCTCGTTTCATGTGTCTCTCCTCAGGCCGGTGGTAGCTGGTCCCCTGCAGGACAGTGAGGTACCGGAGGTCCCTCCCCCTGGACATCGAGGGACCCCGGTGTACACGATCCGGGCCATTCTGGACTCAAGACGCCGGGTGAGGGCCTGCAGTACCTCGTGGACTGGGAGGGGTACGGTCCGGAGGAGAGGTGCTGGGTACCGGTGGGGGACATCTTGGATCCATCCATGTTGAGGGATTTCCATCGCCTCCATCCGGATCGCCCTGCACCTCGTCCTCCGGGGCGACCTCGAGGCCGGTGTCGGCGCTGCGGGAGCCGCGCGTCAGGGGGTACTGTCACGAGTCCGACCGAGGTGTTTCCCTTCCCGGGCGGGTGGCGCTCGGCGGTCGTCATCACCGGCCTATTAGTTGCCACTGATTGTTTTCCTCTCCCTCCTTGTATGTTTAGTGGTAGCACCTGTTCATGTTTAATTAGTTTGTCTTTAGACAGCCGGCCCGCCTGGTTGTTGTGCGGGATTATTTCTTTGTAACCTTCGGCTCTGTTGTAGAGGTACGTGTTTAGTGCCTAGTCGTGATTTTTCCATTGTATTTTTTTCCCTGTGTTTGGGAATGTTACTTTTGTGAGCACCCTGTGTTGCGTTGGTGCTAGTAAAAGACGCACAGCATTGAACTCTGTCTCCTGCATTTGACTCCAC